>NC_057949.1:23956404-24073904 GCF_018555375.3 Anguilla rostrata
TATCACAAACGCCACATTTCTACATTCGTGTTCCCCCTCACCCTGTTCTCGTCTACCCACACACAAAAAATTACTAGGGTATGTACGGGCTGCAACTCCCCCTTAAAACATCACATTTTTAATCATGACTCAATCATGATTATAACTACTATACTGAACATGCCAAAAGTGCGTCAGTTTTCCTACACATTATCACGTTCCCTTTACCCACCCTTTAGCGAGTTTATTTCTTATACCGTCTGTTATATATACGGGTTTGATAAGGAAACGCATCTCGCCATTTGGGCACTTCATTTTTCTTTGCACTATAGTCTGTGACATGTCAAACCCTTTACCTACATGCCCATTCTGCTAAAAACATATTGTTTTAACCGTCCCAAATTTTATCATTTTTCCTCATTTCTCTCGACTATTGTTTTTTTTATCATATGCAACATTGCTGGGACATATTTCGTCTGCTCCTTATTCCCCCTTCCCTTCTCACATAATTTACTGATCTAGTTTGGAAAAACAGCGAAGAAAAATCCTACCTGCAGATAAGCCAAACCCCCCCAAAATGCCTTAAACCTTACAAACACAAAAAAATGCATTATGACGTACCATCTACACGTCCAGTTAACCGGCTACAGTATCGCCAGGCCATATGGATTCAACCAGAGCTCAGCACTGCTTACTGGCCTGTGTTCTTCTTTAAAACCATGGACAGGTTTGACATGACATTTCACGCATTAAATAATTATGTCGTGGTGGCATACTGCCAAAGTTACGCACTGGAAAGCCAGAGGGCGAAGGATCGAATCCCGCCTCGCCCTCAGGTAGATGTTTTCATATTTTACACTAACGTTTTCTTACACTTATATTTGCTGTACCAAAAGTCACTCACGGCCAGCCATATGCATTTTATGACGGCAAATGTATTGATTTTCTTAAAAAGTTACACAAGCTGCCATTTCTACTAACTATATTTCTTCACTTGGCTACTGTAGAAAACGTTCTTATCAGCAAACGCCACATTTCTACATTCGTGTTACCTCACCCTGTTCTCTGTCTACCCACACACAAACAATTACTACGTATGTACTGTCTGCAACTCCCCATTAAAACATCACATTTATAATCATGACTCAATCATGATTATAACTACTAGTACTGAACATGCCAAAAGTGCGTCAGTTTTCCTACACATTATCACGTTACTTCACCCACCACTTTAGCGAGTGATTTCTTATACCATCTGTTATATATACTGTTCGATAAGGAAACTCATCTTGCTCATGGTCACATTTACTTTGCACTATAGTCTGTGATCATGTCAAACTTCACCTACATGGCCATTCTGGTAAAAACATTGTTTCAACTACTCAGTTTCATTGTTTGTTCTCATTTCTCTTGTACTATTATACTCTTGTTATTTTATAATATGCAAAGATTTCTGGGACATATGCGTCTGCTCCTTATCTCCTTCCAATTCTCACATAAGGTCACTGATCTAGTTTGGAAAAACAGCGAAGAAGAATCCTACCTGCAGATAAGCCAATCAAAATGCCTTAAACCTTACAAACACAAAAAGTGCATCTCGACGAAATAACCGAAAACGGAGCAGGACAGAAGAGTACACAAGTTGCGACCTCGGGAGCTCTAATTCTGTGAGCTTGCTGATAATTTTGTCAATCAAGGCTCGATGGCCGTCAAATCCGCGAGTACATACACTGGGCATTTTTCAGCTGCGTTTCTCATGCATTTATACTTACGCCACCGCACCCTTTGTCACAGTCACTGTTTTACATGTATAGCAAACCGAAACTGCTAAACGGTACACGCTCATCAGACTGTACAAATTCACACAAGGATAGCCATAATCCACAACCATTTCTTACAGGATCACTTCGTATTTCTCACTTTTTCATATCATTTATTTTTGCAAAGTCTTTGTTATCTCATAAAAAACACATTTTCAACATACAAAAATGGCAAGTTACTCACACATACAAGACATACACTGTCTATAACTCATTCATTCAAACTGGCAAAATCTAGGCCTGGCATTAAAAGTATTGATATCAAAATGACGCCAAGTTACTGTACTACAAACAATATAGGCTATCAAACCAAAATTAAATAAACTGTATTCCAAAGCAATGCTACCCAATACTTCCTCAATTGTTTCAAGTCACTAAATTGAATAAAATGTATGATTCATTAATTCAATTAGCCTAATTAGGATAAATCTGAAAATTGCCTTTTCAAAACCTTTCAAGTTCCAAAAAAAATAAGAGAACATAAATATCAATCTTTGCTGTATTCCGCAATGCACAATGTAAGGAAGGTTCAACTTCTCCGTAAGTTTTCATCTCTTTCCAAGAGATGAACAGCTTAAAAAAATTAGGATTCGCAATGTGAGACGTGAAGATTACTAACGTAACAGAGCTATAATAAGAGACAGTCGTGTAGCTTTTTTACTTATCACTCAGCTAGCTATAGGGAGGTCAAACCCGTTTTGATGATCTTTCAGAAAAAATATTTTCGACAGTACCGTTGAATATTATACTGTACAGTAAAAAGAGTATAACAGATAAAGGGCCTATAATGTTATTACCCTAGTATTATGTTGTATACAACAGAAGACTGTACGCCCTTTTTCGTAATACAGGTCAGGTCTTTTGGAGACCCTGGTCTTTTGGGGACCCTGGTGTCTTTGTGATCCTGTGATTGTGATGACCCAATCTTCTGAGCAAGGAAGGGAGTGCAGCGTCAAAGAAGTCAGTCTGTGGCTGAACAACAATTAGTGATGGCGAGCCACCCAGCTTGATCTTCATTGACAACCACACGCAGAGGACAGAAACATCATCTGCCGGAAAGACTGAGCTTCTCATTGTCACTACGAACTGTATCCACACAGGACATAGACATTCACACTTACATTCATTCTAAGGGTGCACCCGAGGAAAAAGACTTTCAAACAAACGCACACGGTGTGAAATAGGCCTGTTTATTATTTTCTTTTCTTTAAAAGGAGTTTATTGATGCAAACTCGTTACAGTTGTAAGTTGGTACAAACTTTGTTTTCCAATATCACGAAAGTGAACATTTTTCTATAAAGTTTACACATTGTGTCGTCTCCATTCATTTATGGTACATTATCTACTCCCATTGCTCCTTCCCAAATCTAGCTATATGGTGTACATACCCAGAAGTGTGTTACAATGCCATTAAAATAATTCTATTTTACAGAATTAATGGACCAAGACAGAGCGACTGACATGGCAACTGGGGTTGTGACCTCTCATCATGGTGTGTAGAAATAGATTTTTTCTTTTTGATTGTTTCTTTTTTACACCCAATACTTATCGTACTTACCAGAACAGAGGAAAAGTATTATATAAATCAATCAATCAGTGATGTTTGTTACCGTATTTAGCAGTTTCTTCATTTAGATTAGTTGCGTATGTTCTATTTGTACGATTGTTTAATAAATAATTGTATTAAACCTGTGTCTGTTTTGATGTTGCTAGAACGTGGGAATCTGAGAAAAATAACCTATCCAGAACTATATCCTTCAGGTTATCGTAAATTTTTTATTCATTTGATCCTTAACATCTGTAATTTTGATAATTAATTAAAGATCCAAATTGATGGTCAAATAGTCTAGATAACTAATTTATGAGACTGATTTTTAATTGTGCGGTTATATCGCTTCGTCTACATAAGTGGTGCCCAATGTGAGAATATATAAATATAATCCCAACATAAGTGGTGCCCCGTGTAAGGCAATATTGTCATATCCCCAACATTTTTCCAGAATGTGGATGCACCCCACAGTCTGCTATCAAACTCTAACTGTGCAGCGCAGGCTGTGCTGGCAGCTCCACAGGGCAGCATGTAATTGGCAGCAGCAGGGAGAGTTCAGTCAGCAGGATTTTCTGTCTCATCCAACACTATGAACCGCCTCAGTTCCACTGAACGTCTGCAGCCTAAACACGCTCATGAAATCAGCTCCTGCTACTCAACAACTGTGGAGGGAAGAGAAATTGGCAGCTGACAGCCACACTTCAAAGGGAACGTGTGCTTCTCTGCACCCTGTTTAATCAGGGTGGCTGCAGTGATGACACTGGATTATGAATTACACTGGAAATTGCCAACAGGGAGAAAAATGAAAAAATGCAGTGAAAATTATTATATAAGGAATTATGACAGTGTCACAGTCGGTCCACCTGAGGGGCGGATTGGTCTCGGCTGCGCCGGCTGGTGGAGAGAGCACACGCACCTGGGCTGCGTTACCTAATCAGCCCAGGTGCTTAAAGGTGTGCTGCTCTCCACAGTTCGGGGCCGAGACCGGGAGCTAACACAGAGAGCACAGTTATTATTTTTGTTTCGTGTTATTTTGAGCACTGGAAAGAAAGCATTCCTCAGCTGGGATGCTAGAGGAGCTGGCCGGGAAGGCGGGTCGGCTACAGAGTGGCAAACTGAAGTAACTGTCGCTCTGTTTTACTTTCTTTTGTCTTTGTTATTTTAGCTCGCTGTTTTAGTTCATTGTTTTTGCCCGGAACCCATGAGGGGGAACGGTGAAGCGGTCTGTTTATTTTATTTCGTTTTTGTGTGTGCTCTCTCTCTCTCCATGCGACAGAAATGGTGTTCCTCGGCACTACCTCATCTCTCTCCCCGGGGTGTCACATTGGCGTGGGACGGACTGCCTTCGATTTGGCACTCAATCATACAAAACTAAAATCAGGTATTCCGCATCGTTATATGTACAAAATGGCCTCTTTAAGCACTCACTCACACCTCAGTATGCAGCACAGGGGAAAGTCAGGTAAAGTAAACACAGATATACACCTTTCACTGGAGTAACTCTTTTCATTGGTAAAACTCCTCAATAGAAAATAATTCAACATAGTTATGATTAATGTAAATATTACACTGTAATTCCTCTACATGTAAAGTCTATATATGAAAAATACTTACCCTCAAAAAGTGCTCTGAGAGTCTTTCTCTGCATCTGAACCTTCGTCATCCTCTGTTTCACTCGCTGTTCCACTGCACTCCTCTTCTCTTCCACCTCCTGTAAGAGCATTCTATCTAATTTATAGTGAGAGCCTCCATGTCCTGGCATCATCTCCTCTACCCTTTCCAGCAGCTCTGTGACCTGAGTCCCATCAGCCCTGTCCCATCAGACACACTATAGTGCTGTTCACTTGGGGAGACTGGCTGGGAGACACAACCATTGAGCAGCACATTGAGACTGAAGGGAGGGCCCTCCAAGAGCTCATAGAGAAATGTGGGAACAGGTATCATGTTCTCAACAATAAGAACAGGGCTGATGGGACTCAGGTCACAGAGCTGCTGGAGAAGATAGAGGAGATGATGGCAGGGCATGGAGGCTCTCTCTCTGAAATAGATAGAATGCCCTTACAGGAGGTGGAACAATAGAGGAAGGTGGTGGAAGAACGAGTGAGACAGAGGATGATGAAGGTTCAGAATCAGAGAAAGACTCCCAGAGCACTTTTTGAGGGTAAGTTTTTCATTCATTCAGTTTACTATTAGAGGAACTACTGTGGAATATTAACATTAATCATGACTGTTGAATTATTTTCTATTGAGGTTTTTAACTAAGGAAATGTGTAACTCCAGAGAACGGTATATATCAGTTTTTTTTCTGTCTTTCCACTGTGTTGCATACTGAGGTGTGAGTGGGTGTTTTAAGAGGCCAATTTGTACATTTATATATGTGGAATACTTGATTTTATCTTGGTATGAATGAGGGGTCAAACAGAGAGGCAGTAATAATAGTTTTCAAATTATTTTTATTGCATTTAGTTCATTTTTCTCCCAGTTTGCAATGCCCAGTTTTATTCATAATCCAGTCTCATTACTGCAGCCACCCAGATTAAACAGGGCTCTGAGAAGCACACATACCTTTTGATGTGTGAGCTGTCAGCTGCCATATTCTCTCCCCTCCGCAGTTGTTGAGTAGCAGCAGCTCATTTCATGCGTGCGTTAAGGCTGCAGACACTCAGTTGCTAGTGATTGATGAGACACAGAAAATCCTGCTGACTGAACTCTCCCTGCTGCTGCCAATTACATGCTGCCCTGTGGAGCTGCCAGCACAGCCTGCGCTGCACAGTCAGGGTTTGATAGCAGACTGTGGGGTGCATCCACATAATGGAACAGTGTCTTAGCAGGATGAGTCACCCAGAAGCCCCGTAATACTTTTGCAATTGAAAACATCGTAATGCTCTTCTTGGCATAGATATTTTGTGATTATTTTTCATACTTGAGATATTCCGACCGCATTAAAGAAAGCACTACTTTGTGAAATTTCAGGTTGTAAAATGCATTGAACAGATGAAGACATTATGTTGACATGTGCAAACGTCTCATGCACAACTTTGTTCAGGAAAGTTTAAACCACATCCCTCCTGTCATATGTCCTCAGTATTAAATATCATTTCACTATTTATACTCTCCACTCCAAACTTACAGAGGGCAGCTCATCTCAGAGCTGAATGTCTGTTACACTCCTGATGAGGAGTAAATTGTTCTCTTTCTCTCTGACAGGGGAGGAGCACCGTCTCTCAGAGCTGAGGATTGTGCTGCTGGGGCGGAGACAGAGTGGGAAGAGTTCAGCAAGAAACACCATCCTGGGCAGAGAGGAGTTTGAGTCTGGAGTAAGAACTGCACAGTGTGTGAAGAGACAGGATGAAGTAGCTGGGAGACAGGTCACTGTGGTCGACACACCAGGCTGGCGGAAAAGTTATTCTGTGAAGGACACTGCAGAGCTGGATAAACAGGAGATTGTGCGCAGTGTGTCTCTGTGTCCCCCGGGACCCTGTGCTCTCTTCCTGGTCATTGATGTGAGCTCAGCATTCAGAGAGGAACACAGGAGATCAGCAGTGGAACACCTGGAGCTTCTCAGTGACAGAGTCTGGAGACACACCATAGTGCTGTTCACCTGTGGAGACTGGCTGGGAAACACAACCATTGAGCATCACATTGAGACTAAAGGGAGGGCCCTCCAAGAGCTCATAGAGAAATGTGGGAACAGGTATCATGTTCTCAACAATAAGAACAGGGCTGATGGGACTCAGGTCACAGAGCTGCTGGAGAAGATAGAGGAGATGATGGCAGGGCATGGAGGCTCTCTCTATGAAGTAGATAGAATGCTCTTACAGGAGGTGGAAGAGAAGAGGAGGGCAGTGGACGAACGAGTGAAACAGAGGATGATGAAGGTTCAGATACAGAGAAGGACTCTCAGAGAACTTTTTGAGGGTAATTTTTTTCACTAATTGAGATTACTTTTAGTTGAAATACAGTAGAATATTAACATTAATCATAACTGTGTTAAATTATTTTCTGTTGAAGTGTTTTACCAATGAATAGTGTTACCCCAGAGAAAGTTGCATATCTGCCTTTTATTTATTCCTGTCATTCCCCTGTTGTGCATACTGAGGTGTGAGTGTCTGCTAAAACAGGCCAATTTCTACAATAAAAAATGAGGAATGCTTGATTTTATTTTGGGTGAATGAAAGCCAAATAAAAGGCAGTAGTAACAGCTAAATAATCATTTTCATTGCATTTTTGTTTCTACCAGTTTGCAATGCCCAGTTTTATTCATAATCCAGTCATATTACTGCAGCCTCCCTGATTAAACAGGGTGGAGGGGCACATACTCTCTTTGAAGTGTGGCTGTCAGCTTCCAACTTTTCTCCCCTCTACAGTTGTTGAGTAGCAGGAGATAATTTCATGAGTTTGTTTACGCTGCAGACGCTCAGTTGAACTGAGACGGTTGCTAATGCTTGATGAGACGCAGACAATCCTGCTTACTGAACTCTCCCTGCTGCTGCCTATTACATGCAGCCCTGTGGAGCTGCCAGCACAGCCTGCACTGCACAGTCAGGGTTTGATAGCAGACTGGGGGTGCATCCTCACACTGGAACAGTTTCTAACAGAATGAGCCACCCAGCAACCCCATTAAACACATGCAATAGAAAATGTAGCAATGTTTTTCTGCGCTTTGAAATTTTATTATTTTAAATTCTTGATATATTCCCATCACATTATTGAAATAATTGCATTGTGAAATTTCAGACTGTAAAATGCATTGAACATATTAAGACATTACATTGGTATGTGCATAAGTTTCAAGCACAACTTTGTTCTTGAAGGTTTAACCCACATTTCACCTCTCATAAGTCTTCAGTGATAAATATCATTTAAGTATTAATATTCTCCACTCAGAACTTACAGAGAGCAGCTCATCTCAGAGCTGAATGTCTGTTACACTCCTGATGAGGAGTAAATTGTTCTCTTTCTCTCTGACAGGGGAGGAGCACCGTCTCTCAGAGCTGAGGATTGTGCTGCTGGGGGGGAGACGGAGTGGGAAGAGTTCAGCGGGAAACACCATCCTGGGCAGAGAGGAGTTTGAGTCTGGAATAAGAACTGCACAGTGTGTGAAGAGACAGGGTGAAGTAGCTGGGAGACAGGTCACTGTGGTTGACACACCAGGCTGGTGGAAGAATCATTCTGTGAAGGACACTGCAGAGCTGGATAAACAGGAGATTGTGCGCAGTGTGTCTCTGTGTTCCCCGGGACCCTGCGCTCTCTTCCTGGTCATTGATGTGGGCTCAGCATTCGAAGAGGAAAACAGGAGATCAGTGGTGGAACACCTGGAGCTTCTCAGTGAGAGAGTCTGGAGACACACTATAGTGCTGTTCACCTGGGGAGACTGTCTGGGAGACACAACCATTGAGCATTTCATTGAGGCTGAAGGGAGGGCCCTCCAAGAGCTCATAGAGAAATGTGGGAACAGGTATCATGTTCTCAACAATAAGAACAGGGCTGATGGGACTCAGGTCACAGAGCTGCTGGAGAAGATAGAGGAGAACAGGGGTGTTCCCTTTTCTGTAGAGGAGACACACAGACAGGGCTTATTTTCCACGTTAAAACAAATGTTTTTTGGACTACAAATGGACGAGCAGAAGAGGTTTGAGGAGGAATGGAGCAGAAGAGAGGAGGAGCTGATTGAGAGAATGTCAAAGATTGTGGTTGACTCAAAGAAAGAGGGATCCACACTGCCATTCAAGAGGAGAAGCAGCATGGATATTCTTCCACCTTCTTGTAAGTTTTATCTGAAGATAAACACTTTTCAGTTTATAAAAATGTCACGTTGCTTGCATATATAAAGCCCGGTCCGCACCACTTACCTCGCGTGAGCGTGACGCTCGCGGAACCTCTTGCTTTTCATTTCGGCGCCCATGTTAACATGTTGGAGCAGCCACACAGCCTAAAATCTTCTCCAATTTTGTCGTTTGCTCGTACTTTTAACAAAGTTAGACAACCGTTTCAGGTTGTTTATCATCAAAATGTGAACAATGCGTGAAATGATAGTGACTGCATTTCAGAAAAATAAATGAGTTTCCTGCATCGATTTTTCAGCTACAAATGCAATAGTTAAAATTTCTTATGCAATTATTTTTTAGCAAGCCAGCCTAGGTAACGAGTTAGAGATTTGCCCAAGTCTGTGCCTCTCACTTACTCAAAGGTCCTTAAAGCAAATGCGCTACCAGTGAGCTACTAGTGAGCTACTAGTGACCTTGCCAGAAGAGTCTTTTTTTTTTTTTTTAATGTGCAGTTCTGTATATGTCAATTTTCCATGTGAATCCGATGGTTTTATTGGCTGATGCCCAATGGGGAGACGTATTCTTTGTGGGCCTGGAGCATTTGTGATGTTATTGGCAGGAAAAAGAAGAAGCAGAAGAAGGGGGGAAAAAACCAAAATCCCCTTAGTTTTAGGCTTTATTGTGTGGACGTGTGAAGTTGTTTGTAAATGGTGTCTGTCCACATAAGTTCAGAAGGTAACCCTTAAAACCCATACCTCCCAAATATATGAACACCAGACTAAAATATTACTTTTAAAACAAAGGATGTAATAACCATCTGGACAAACATATGAACATTAAACAGATGTAATTTGGATCAATTTTTTACAGATTGCAAATTAAGTACAAATGAAAAATCCATCCATGCTGCACCAGAGAAGTGAATGTTTCACATAATGACCCGAAATTACCATATCATAAATCATAATGTGAATCAGAAAGTTCTCAAAAATATTTATGATGCCACAGTTTCAGAAAATAGCAAAAATATAACAGAATACAACGCATGTGAATCTGAGTGTAACAGAGCTTGTTGGTGGTGTTGTGTTACAGTGAGTGGAGGGACTCCAACCCCCTCAGAAGCAGGCAGCTCTGTGTGGGATTATCAATCTGCTCATGAGGTTTCCAGTAAGAAGCTGTCATGGTGGCTGAAAAAGAGTGAACCAGAGAGTTCAGCATCATCTGGATACGGAACATGGAGTTCTGTAGTGAGTGAAGCAGAGGAGCCTGACAGGGTGACTCTGGAAGAGGACAGTGTAGGTGACACGCCACACTAAACACTGCTCTACACTGCCCCATCTGGTTAGATTGCATAACTAATTTCATCATATGTTGCTTTACAAAATGTACTGTAAACAGTTTCTGGAGATCTACGGTATGTACTGCCTGTTTTCACTCCAACACTAACAAAGCACATGAAAACTTAAAGGACAGTCAGTCTCCACAAACAAGCTTGGGCAGTCCTGATGTCAATCAACAGATTGTCAGCCCCTAAAATTTTAACGTGTATATATATATATATATATATATATATATTTATTTATTTATTTTTTTTTTTTTAATTTATTTATTTTATTTTTGTGGAGAAGGAAATTGAAAAAAAGCAGAAGAGCTTTGAGGAAGAATGGAGCAGAAGAGAGGAGGAGCTGATAGAGAGGATGTTGAAGACTGTGGTTGACTCAGAGACAGAGGGATCCACGCTGCCATTCAGGAAGAGGAGAAACAGCTTTTAATTACTTCTTCCTTCTTGTGAGTTTTATTCATCATCTTTCTTTTAATGGAATTTCTCAGCAATTTCAGTTTAGCTACGAATTCATTAACAACCGCCACCATGCACATTATACAGTAAGTTATCAATGACCAAATTATAATGTATTTTCCAAGTAATTGTCCTAGTCTACATTGCAAAACCTTTTACACATTCTCAAATGGGTAACAATGCAGTCTACAAGTTAATTCTTAGCTTTTGTATGCAGGACGTTTTGTACACATCACCCAAATATTTGAACACCACACTAAAGTATTACTTTTAAAACAAAGGAAAAAATGACCATCAGACTTTTTTGTTTGATGATTTGGATCAATGTAAACTATGCTTGCATATTAAGTATGAATGAGAAACATATCCATTCTCCACAGAAGACAATGATTCACAAAATAATCTTAAATCACATTATGATCTTAAAAAATTATGCAGCAGTTGCTGAATTATAACAAATATGAATATAATGTACAGAATACAACGCATTTTAATTTGAGTGTAACAGAGCTTGTTGGTGGTGTTGTGTTACAGTGAGTGGAGGGATTCCAGCCCCCTCTGAAGCAGGCAGCTCTGTGTGGGATTATCAACCTGCTCGTAAACTTTACAGTAAGAAGGTGTCATGGTGGCTGAAAAGGAGTAAAGCAGAGAGTTCAGCATCATCTGGATACGGAACACAGAGTTCTGTAGTGAGTGAAGCAGAGGAGCCTGACAGGGTGACCCTGGAAGAGGACAGTGTAGGGGACACTCCATACTAACCACTCTATGCTGCCCTCATGTGGTAAATTTTGTGTCTACTTGTTTTACAAAATCTAGCTAATTATAAATCGACCAGCTGCCTAATATTTTTAAATGCATTTGCTTTCCATTTTTTTAATATAAAAAAGTTTCTTCATATGTCTGACTTCAGACATTTGCAAAAATGTAACCCATAGTAGTGTAGTTGCACTTTTTAACCTGTGTGATGTGATAGTATACATGACATAGACAATACTAAATTTGTGCAACATGAATGTCTTTGAACCTTGGCTATGCCCAAGTGATCAGCTGACTGACAGGGAGTCTGCTGATGGACACATTTGGTCTCTCTGGGTTCCTCTGGTTACTGCAGCATTAGTTCTCCCTGTCAGGATCCGGGGTAGGACTCAAAAGCAGACCAAGAGATCCAGTGAAAAAGAGGCGATTTATTATCACAAACAGCGTTCAGGAACAACAACAGTCTCGTAGTCGCTAAACAGGCACAGGTCGAAAAATCCGTAAATCTAAATCCAAATCCAAATCCAATCAGGCAAAGGTACAGAACAGGAGCAGAAAATCAGGTCGAGGGCACAGGCCTCGAGTCAAAAGAGTCAAAAACCCGGAAGCTAAGCAACAGAGCAGGCAGGCTAAAGACGTAGTCAACAAACAGGCAAGGATTCAAAACCAGGAAATACGGAGACACAGGATAGAAAGCTCAAACAGCAACTGAGAGAAAACAGAGGCACGATCTGGCACAGGCTAATGGGCTAACAGAAATATATAGCAACAGAAACTATATACAGAAACCAAAGCACACCCCATGCACTCGCCCACACACAAAAAGCAAACACACAAAAATAAAATAAAAATAAACGGATAAAAAATAAAATAAATAAAGAAACAGGAACACAATGGAAACTCAGGCAGACCTCCTGACACTCCCCAACGTCTCAGTTTGCACACATAGGCTACAGGAGGAGAGACACGCCTCTCTGCTCTTTCCTTCAGTTCAATGCTCCTGTGGTGAAGGTGGTATTAATTCAATATACATGCTGAAAAAAATACTTTGTATATGTCTTATTTCTGTATTATATCTGTTATATCACAATTATATCAGTTTCAGGAACAATTAGTGAACTTACCTGATAAGCACAAGGTATTCCAAGGTTTTCCCCAGGAAAATAGTGGAAGGGGAAGTGCCTCAGAGGATATGCAGTGGTGGTGTGAAGCGGTGAGCCACAGAATTCGCAGGGTGTAGCCCAGTGGTTCCCAAACTTTTTTGGTTAGGGCCCCCCTTTATTAACCGTACATTCTGTAAACCCTTAAAATGTAAGATTATGGAGGCCTGAGTCAGAGGTGTTATTGATTTCTCTCTGATGTTTTCGGAGGTGCTCATGAATTCTGTGGCGGTGCAGCGCCTCCACCTGGGGGAAACCACGGTGTTCACAGGAACACAAACCCTATCATGAATTTCCTCGATACCTTACTGAACTTTAAAGTGAGTGAATTAATCTACATATGAAATATGCACAAGACTAATGTGATCTTTCGTCGTACATTTGCAATTTAATACCTCTTTGACAGATTTTTCAGGAAAATATACCGAACTTAAAACCTATTGTACTCTGTCCATTTTATCTTGATTTGTACTGATTTGTTGATAAACCAAACTTTTTGATTTATTTGCTTTAAATAAAACTTTTACTTGTAGCGTCTGTCGATTTTTGGACAGGTTTTGTGTAGAATATTTGTAACAGGTAACGTTCCCGGTGTCTTTAGCAGCATATTGCTCTGCTGCATATCTCTGAAGCTGGTCAGTATCCAGCCATCCAAAACAACCTACCTTACACACACAACCAAATAATAAAATAATTGCATGCATATCAAATAGATACAGTTACTCTTTGAATAAAGAAAAGACATGGTTGTTTCAGTGTAATACAAAAATATATATTTTTAAGTTAGTTACTCGTACAAGTCGTTATTCAATTTTCCAGAGATATCTGTTCTATTTTGCATTTCAAGGCGTAAAATTAATTGCATAGGTTTCAGATTGAATTAATCTGCTGTTCAATTCATGTGGAAATGAAATGTGGAATGTCAAAAAAATCCATCAAATATTGTGACCACAGGTCACTTGCGATGCTAATGCTGTCATTATGGTACTGGCTGCATGCCTCACATGAGGTGGTGTTAATAGCCTTTTCAAGCCACAAACTTGAAATCCTAAATCTCCTGACCATTAGGACAGGGGTAATCCTGAAATCAATGGTTCCTTACCAAGACACCCACAGTCCATCCTTTCACTTGTGTGTCTTTTTTTCCATCAAAGAAGCACTTGATACAGAAAGGATTTTAGTGGTTTGCTTTAAATACATATAAAAAGAGGTGTTCTGTGAAATGTCTCACAGTTCTCACATACTCACTCTCAGACGTGCACATACACACACGCACACACACCTACTATTACGACAACTCCAGTTACTATTACTACAACACAAACTAAACACTCCCCCCAAATTCAATCCATGCGCACCTACATATGTGCTGTAGTATGCAGGGATCCAGCTCTCTTCATTTGTCTCGCTTGGACTTGTTTTGTTCCCTGTTTCTAACTCTACCCACCCAATGTTTTTTTTTACCTGTCTCACTTTCTCTTGCATTCTCTCATTGGCTTTCTCTTTCCCTCTGCCTCTCTCTCCTTACCTCTCTGTTTTTTGCCTTCCATCTCTATATCTCTTATCGGTCTCCCTCCTTCTCTCTTTCTTCCTCATCCACTTCTGCCCTTTAACCTCTCTCTCCCTCCCTCCCTCCCTCCCTCCCCTTGTTGCAGCGAAGTTATTGCAAAATGCAGTTTGCTTTATCTGCGTCTCATACTAGAACTAAGGTTCACAGTGTTGGCCAGTATAGGCCTATAGAGTCAGGGCTGTTTTCCTGAAGAGAAAAAGAGCCTAAGCTTATGTTTGGTTGTATGAGACCTAGCATCATGGTTTGAAAATATTAATAAAGATATTCTGATAATATTTTTGGCCCTGAATTGAAACTTTCATTTAGCCTCATCATCAACATTATGCCAGAATGTCAGAGCATTTGGGTGTGATACTCTTATACCATGCTGTCCTTTAAGCAGGTTTGTCAGGTTTTTTAATGAAACTTTGGCTAAATGAGGTTTGTATTCAAGCTTTAATACCAGCACTGAGCACAAGTTTGGGGGAGAGGGTGAAACTCAAAAACAGTGTATATTGGTGCAGAAAATTTTTTGAAAATACATTGTTTCTAATTAAAGGTATAGTTAACTCTTTATTCCAGCATGGCTGCTGTATATTAACTTCCACAGGGTTATTCGATTTGATTTGTGATTTAGTCAAGGACTTAAGAGGATTTGAATAAGTATTTTAAACACCATCTTCATTACCCTTGCAGTCTTTTGCACTAAACCCTCCTCAGAGTTTCATCTGACTTGTCGCTAAAATCATATGAAGCTTTAAACAACTGGCCTAAATCTGCACAAATGTAAGTACTTACCACACATAGTATCGGTCATGTTTGGACATGGTGGACAGGCAATAAGAAGAATAAATAGATGCATTTGAGCCCCTCCCAACACACACTAGGCCCAGCTAGCCTTATATAAATGATGATTGTTTAGGAGAAGATGTGTTGTCAAATATACTGTACTTGTGCTTCTATACTTAATATATGTCAGGATATTAAAACCACCAATAACTTTTGTCACCTTTTAAGAGAATTTATGTTTTCATTATTATTATTATTATTATTATTATATTAGTTAGTAGATGTCTGCCATTTTGGATTCTGTATTATTCTCATTTCTGCAATGTTACACCGCATTATATTGATGGTATGGCATAAGGAAGTTTTACAAAAACCTATGTTGCTTTGGAACATTCTTGCAAAGCTGCATTATGTTTATGCTTTTTTTGTGATCAAGTTTTTATTTACTTATTAATTTTTATGAGAAAGGTTGCAGGTACAAGCCCAAAAAGTTACATTCATTCACGTATAAGACAAAACAGGAGAAATGATATCTGAATGTACCTGCTGGCTGCCACTCCATATAGCATAATGTAAAAAAAATAAATAAATAATAAAAATAAATAAATAATAATAATAAACATGTAACATACACATATAGCTTATTGCACATATTTGCATATTATTGCACATTATACATAATATTATTACCTTGCAAATAAAATAAAAATAGTAATAAAAAGAAAACAAACGGCCGGTATACATATATATATATATATGCATACACACATACATACACATGCCTGTACTCATACATATACACATACCCATTATCCCCCTCCCTCTATACATCCCCTTATCCCTCCCAGATGAGTGGCAACCCCCCCCTCCTTAACTCTTCAGTCGTATCAAATCACCAACCTCTTATCCCTTCCCATAAACCCCTGTATCCCACCACCAACCACCATTGAAGAAAAAAAACAAATAAATGCATGTTTATGCTTTGTTTGCAAAGCCCCACTTCCTGATAGGTAAAGTTACAATGACATCATAGCCTGGCAAATGCAGGGAAATGTTCCCACTTACTGATTGGGTGGCTGCCAGAACTGCAACCCTGGCCATTTTAAGGCTATAGTAGAAAAATGACTGTCATGATCTTAAAAGGGTGGGTTGACACTAGGAATGTATCTTTCTCCTTCACTGATAAACATGAAGCAAGCTTAGTGAATCAGTTCACTCCCCATTCTTTCTCTGTCACAGATGAACATGAAGCAAACTTACTGAATCTATTCACCCATTCACTCCCACACTCACACCAATGGGTAATTTAGAGTCTCCAATCAGCCTACTTGCATGTTTTTTGACTATCGGAGGAAATCATAGTACCCGGAGGAAACCCACACAGACACGATGAGAACATGCAAACTCCACTCAGAAAGGCCCAAGCCAAGATCCTTGCTATGAGGCGACAGTGCCACCCTATAAGACATTTGCATTTTTCTTTTTCAAGAAGCCTACGTTCACCTACTGTGTCTGACAAATTTCAAATGAAAAGGAGAAGTCCATTTGATTTGAACAGATCTGATTAGATTTTATTTTTAACCGATTAAATCCATATTTAATATGGCAAATTCACCTTGAACCATGAAGTTTTGTGCAATTCTGTAACTATATTTTCTTCTTACAGTGAAAAAGTATGGACCCTGTAAACCACCTGCCCCTCCACCCTACACCCTGCAAGTAAGATCCTATCAACTGAAGGGATTGCAAAATCAAGTCCTAAGTACTCTAAATCCTAAACTGACTCCAGATCAGTACATACAAACATGACCATGAGACACGCCCCAAACGAGCTGGTACACGCACAGCCAGAACAGGCCAGCACAGACAGACTGCCAGTAAGGAGTGTTATTTTTTCCTCTCCGCATCAAACCCGCTCAACTGGAACCAAAATGCACTCCTCCCACAACGTCGGCAAAGCATTTAAACAAAAGAACTGGAAACTGTCATTATTTTTCAGTTGAAAGACAATCAACCTCAACTACACATCAGACAGGTAAATGGAAATTATTATTAGCCTATTTACACACGTGTGCTGTGAGTATGTGATTAAAGTAGCAAATTAACAGGACAAATATGGAGTGTCAGCAGAAATAAGGTAATGTAATTGCAGTAACTGCAAGAGACAGACAGCACAACAACATAGTTTGTGCATCAGTGAATTTTCTACACTTTCACCGAGCTATACTTTATTTATACTTATTCATTTTTTTATAAATAAATAATTGGGCAGCCCACTAGGCAGCTCTTTCATTGCAGACCTGGCAATCCAACCGCATAGGCATCACAGAACACTAATATTCAGTACCGATGTAGTGCTTTAACTTTCACTCTAAACTGTGTGAAGACCTGGAGCAGCTAATCTGGAAACGACTTCAGTATGTGTGAGAATAGGAAACAGTTCACTACCACGAGCCCACAGAACACTTACACTGAAGTCAAATAAAAAAAAACTGCAATTGTGTCAGTGAGGCAGAAATGTATCTTTCTCTTTCAACCACCGTCACACACACACACACACACATATATATATGTATGTATAATCTGGTCAACTGTTGTGAAGGGGTTTTTCTTCACCAGGGAAAGTACTCTTCTGTCATCCACCACAGTTGTTTTCCATGGTCTTCCGGGCCTTTTGGTGTTCTTGAGCTGACCAGTGCATTCTTTCTTTATAAGAATGTACCATATTGTTGACTTGGCCACACCTAATGTTATTGCTATCTCTCTGATGGGTTTTTTTCAGCCTAATGATGGCACACTTGAAATCAATTCTAGACCTTTTATGTGCTTACTTGTAAATTAAATAATGAGGGAATAACACACACCTTGCCATGGAACAGCTGATCAGCCAATTGTCCAATTACCTTTGGTCCCTTAAAAGGGAGGGACCACATATAAAAAGCACTTTAATTCCCACACCGTTCACCCGGTTTGAATGTAAATACCTTCAAATTAAAGCTGAAGGTCTGCACTTTGAGCTCATATTCATTATTTAATTTCAACTCCAATATGCTGTGGTAGACAGCTAAAATAACAATAACTTTGTCAATGTCCAAATATTTATGGACCTGACTGTCTATATATATATATATATATGTTTATATTAATACATAATGTGGAATCACACTGATAGGCCTAATAGATAAATATTCATGATGCCTAGTTTATACCTCTCAATGTTCTCACTTGCACTCAGTCTACATTATTTTATAATGTCTAAAAGCAAAAAGGAGATAAAATTTAATCAGCTATAACTGTCACAGATTGGCGGTTTTAAAAAAACCCAAGAATTCCAAAAGGGAAATACAGACTTTAATAACAAAAACAGAAAACAGAAAATCCAAAAAGAAGCTAAACGGGCACGGCAGAAACAGGTGGACAAAAACAGGCACGGGGAAACACGGGCAAACTCCTAGGCAAGACACACGTGGAAACACAAGCGAAAACACAACCAAGGATCCAGCACCTGAGTCAAGGAAGAAGGAAACTTAAATAGAACAGACACTGACGAGACACAGGAGGGCACCATGAACAATCAGGCCACAGAGAGGGAAGGGAAAACGAGATAACCAAAAAGCAATAATTGAACAATTGAAAACAATAATACAATTACACAGGGTACAAGCAGGACACAAAACAGAAGTGCCGCCATCTGGCGGCCCAACAAGGAAAGACAGAGACAAAACACAGAACCATGACAATAACACTTGTACCATAATGTAGAATGGGTATACAATTACTACCTTTGAGGTGATGTTTTCATGTTATAAAGTGGTCGGGTGAGTTTCATCTTGTATTGACTTTCAAACCTGCGTTTTTCTTTTTAAGGCAATCAGACCTGTTTCACTTGGCAGGGAGAAATGATGCAAGGATAACACATTGAAAATCAAACTTCAAGAGAGTTTAGTTTCATTTTGAAGTGCATTTTCCTCATTTAAAACACAAACCTCCTGATGCCTTGAATGGCCATTGTAAAGCTGACATGTTGTCAAATCTTCTCTAAACATGCAAAAAATTTTAACACATAAAACTGTCTGTGGCAATTGAAAACATGCACAAAAAAAGACCCAAGAAAGTGAATGATCCCTGCAAGAACTAAAAGAGGGAGAAACGCCTGTTCAAATGTGGCTCACTTTTACTCACAAAATCAAAAGAAGAAGAGTAAACTTACTAAATGATAAACTGATAATGATTTCATTAAAATGCCATTAAAATAGTTCTATTTTGCAGAGAAAACTGGACAAAGAGAGGGACTGACATGGCAGCAGTGACCTCTCATCACGGTGAGTATCATCTTTCTGTGTAGAATTTTTTTATCTTCATGGGGTTATTATTGTTACAAAAAGAAAAAAGAAATGGGTCCACAGATAAATGTAGCTGATCCAGAAATAAATTATGGTGATGCACAAATAAATGTGGCTGGTCCACAAATAAATAATTTCATTCATAATCCAGTCTCATCACTACAACTCTCATTGTCGATTAAACAGAGTGTAAAGAGGCACATAATCTCTTTGAAGTGTGGCTGTCAGCTGCCAACTTCTCTCCCCTCCACAGTTGAGTAGCAGGAGCTCATTTCATGAGTGACTTTAGGCTGCAGACGTTCAGTGGAACTGAGGCGAACTTGCAGTTCTCACACACTCACTCTCAGTCTCAGACATGCACATACACACACACACACACATACACACCTACTATTACTACTCCAGTTACTATCACTACAACATAAACTAAACACTCCCCCCATATTCAATCCATGCGCACCTACATGTGTGCTGCAGTATGCAGGGCTCCAGCTCTCTATATTAGTTTCACTTTGTCTTCATTTCCCTGTTTTGTTCTCAATCTACACATCAAACTTTTTTTTACTGAAAACTTTTTGTTTTGCAGGTTCCGTTTAGTTAAATCAGAGGCCAAGTGAGTGAGAATGAGGATGGCATGTGGACGTGGACAGGAATAATATAAGATGTTTCAACAGATTGTGTTAAATAGTTACAGTACTTGCCATGGTGAAGCCCTTTCTGTTCTACAGGAAGCACTGCAGTTTGAAGAAAGTACAAGACTCGGTGGCCTTTCCTCTATTCGTTCACGGCCCTCGCCCACGCCCATCAACGCTCGCTTAGCCAATAGGAAAACTGCGACATTGCATTTACCAATGGGAAATTATTTACCACCCTTGCAATCATTTGGTGCTACGGAGATTTTCTCAACGGACGTTTCTCTCAGTTTGAAACGTGTCGACAATAAGCATCGCTAAACACACCCATGTTCTGTAGCCTAGGCTACTACAAAGTTTCACTTTCGCTCGATCTGGAACACGGTTATACGGAAACGACTCCAATTTGTGAGTGGGAACAATCAGGAGTTGTGTCAGTCAGGTAAAACTGTATTTCTTTTTCTTTTCACCATGCTCTCAGATATACAGAATCATATTCATAACTTGTAGCCTATACATAAATATTCTTTCCTGCCTACAGCTCTCAGTGTTTCCCTCAATGCTCTGCCGACATTACTGCGTCATGTCTGAAACAAATAAGAAAGTAAAACTCTATCGCTTGCTATAATGTACAGGCTAGGTATGGAAGTTACCATATTTTAGCATGATCTTTTCACGTAACATGAATGATGGAATTATTTCGTATTAACGGTTTGTCAAGTTGTAATGTATTGGGTATAAAGATGTAGGCTACGGACTTTCGGAAGTGTGGTTGTTGAATTTGGTGAGTCTGCATTAAAATTTTATTAACAAACTGAATACTTTATGCAGTTTAATCTGTGGGAATCCATATTTGTTATTAGACATGGCACCATTTTGTGATTTAATTGACTATTATGCACTTAGAAAAATACAGTAGGCCTATATGTTTTATTAGCCTACATTATACGTAGTTTTACAAAATGGCTGTCAAACTTGGACTTATTGCCTTGCTTATTTGGGTGTGGGGAAAAGTTGTAAAGATAAGACATTGAACATTGAACTTGAAGGGACAGTTCAGTTTAGTTTTCGAGTCTATTTCTTAACACGAAATCCTTTAACGTATCTAAATATGTAAAATATCTTAACTTTGCACAAAAAACGTTCAATAGAGTGTTACAGTTTATAGTCCTAAACCCCGGAAGTAAGTTCGCTTTTTTTGAGCCAAACAAATCGTTGTAGTTTCAACATAGCAACTTGTTAGCAACTTACTTTTTTAAAGCACAAAACGTCTTCTAAATGCACGGTTGAGATATTAATGGGTGTAATTTATCTCGTAGAACAAAACGTAAAAAATTTTTCGACACACGTTAACCTCAGACATTATTTTCGACAGAAAACGAAATGCCTATGGTAAAAATGAATTGGAAATTTGTTGAGGGAACCCATGGGGAAGTAACTGCCGAGTTGGCCTCCAAAAAGACGTAATTATTGTAACACTCTATTGTAAACATGCACTAAAACCAGTGACAAAAACTGAAGCGATGACCCGAGGAAGTGAAGTATTCAAAAACTGAATCAAAAAGGAAGAAAAGCCTGATGTTATAATGTGGCCCACGTTTTGTGTGTGAAAATGTTTCAGCATGAAATCAACAGAAGATGGGTAAACATACTAATTAAAAACTGACAATAATTTTATAAAAATGTTGTAACCCGGTAGAAAATATGGGTTGCTAAATATTTTTTGTTAAAAAAATGAGTGAAATCAATTTAACCCACTATTAGCTTATCAGAAGTGCAAAATAGGGAAGTTCTGCCTTGATTTTTGATTTTGAGTGACACCTCTCGCATATGTGCACTGCGTGATCAGCAGAGCAGTGAGACCAAAAAGGCAAAAACATTCCATGAGTAGATCGTGTTCAGATAAGTTCATCATTTGATCAGAACATGATGTAAATGATTATAACTTATCAAATTCATTGTAGGATGTTTTATGATCACAGTTGAGCTACCTGGAGTCCTGTTTTCACATTCTTTTATTTTTGGTGAGTGAGTTAACTTTTAGCTTGCTAACATATCCACTCTTTAGTGTGAAGGAGGCATTGTGATTGGGATGGCAGATAGCCTATGCCATCTCGCCAAGTTACGCCTTGGCTGGGCATGCCCCATACCTATACAGCACAGAGCTTGGCACTTTTCAGGCTTCCCCACAGAAATAACCGCAACAACACATACACTCATCCCTTAAAAACATGAATATCTGTACACTTTGACCCCATTTCAACAGAATTCATTAACAACTTCACACGTCCACACAATAAAGCCCCAAACTAAGGGTATTTTGTGTTCTTCTTCTTATTTTTCCTGCCACAAATGCTCCTAGCCCACAAAGAATGTCTCCCCATTGGTAATTTTATGTACAACAACCAATGAAGACATCAGATACAAAAACAAAATCAACATATATACAAGTGCGAAGATTTAAAACTTTGCAGCTCTGACGTCTACTTCACTCGCTCACTGGGTAGTGCCGTTGCCTTTTGCAACTGTTTTCAGGACTGACATACTCGGGTTTAGTCTCCCCCTCTGACTGAAGCAAATCTCTAACTCATTACACTGGCTTGCTGGCTAACTAAAAATACAACATTTCAACTATTGCTTTTGCATCTGTAAAATCTTTCCGGGTCAGTTCCGCCTATCAGCATTTTCACAGTGTTTAACCTCTTAGCACACACCTAGTGGTCGGCACGCCGGCGTGCCTAGATTGTTCAACTCAGACATTCATTGCTTCTGAAACCAAAGTATGAGACGCTTTGTTTTAGTTTCATTAGTAGACGATACAAGACAGCTATGCTAAATATGGAGTTTCGCAGCACCACCATTGTCACTCTGGTCGTTCATTTAACTAGCACCCCCTCCCTGCAGTCTCATCTGCAACTACGCCCCCCACCCATGACATAATGGACAATACTGTCTATCTGGGCATTCATAAAAATTTTAACTACTCAAAAATCGTATTCCGTCATAGCAACAAGATAAACCCGACAATAGCCCTAAGATATGCCAATACAGCAGTGAAAACGCTGCTCACTGAATAACGAAATAAACAAGACAAAGTTTTAAAAAATTATACCATGGCATTCTACAGTGAATATCTGGGACTAAATATTGAATAAATGTACAACCTTACTATTGGTTTTATGCATAGAGATGTCCCTTTTGAGACTGAGTGGTCATATATTGTCTTGGACAATCCGTTTGTGAAATATACGCGCATTTGTGACGCCTGGGTACCTTCCAAAATAGCTGTGCGTAATACCACACGTGTTGTTTACGGCGTTGTTGCCCTTTTTAGTACAGTCTGGCTTGATGGACAATTCATTTATTCAGTAGGTGACAGTATAAGCATTCTAACGTACAACATGTCTAATTTTTCTTTTGGAATAGCGTTTTATAGCTCAGCGTAACCGAAGGTTTTCTCATCATCGCATTCACTTATGCATTCTCTCTGTGGTAATAGTAATGGTAAATGGTAAATGGACTGCATTTATATAGCGCTTTTATCCAAAGCGCTTTACAATTGATGCCTCTCATTCGCCAGAGCAGTTAGAGGTTAGGGGTTCGGTGTCTTGCTCAAGGACACTTCGACATGCCCAGGGCGGGGTTTGAACCGACAACCCTCCGACTGCCAGACAATCGGTCTTACCTCCTGAGCTATATCGCCCCAATAATAGTAAAAGACACTGCACCTGATGAAACGTTATCAACGTTTTTTTGTAGTTTCTTGGAAAATACTATTATTATTGAGGACTTCTGAGCATAGCTAAGCCATATGTTTGCTGATAGACCTAGCTGACATCATTTACTGTCTCTGTCTACTGAACACAGATAAGGTTTCATCATCGCTATGTAAGTATTACTGCTCAAAATATTTTGGTTATACGTTATTTTTGAAATTGAGTGTCTTTAAATAGGTTAGTGGTATTTTATAATGAGGATATTTCACACTGTAATGTAAGCGTTTGTTGGTAGTTTAGTAGTTTTTGTGATGCATGCAACAGTGATGACGTGAGAGTTGGAACATTGCCAAATGTGGTGGACGGTAGAAAATTGTTTTCATGTTGTCCCATCCTCATACAAGAAAACTTACGAGAGTACAGAGTACAGAAATACAGTGCATACGAGAGTTAATTATTACACATTTAGGTACTGTGCCGCATTGTGTGACAATGTTTTTGCATTATTTTTTAATCTGATATCAATGTTTCATCTTAAACCTTCATAAGGGGCTTATTTATATGCTTTATAATTTACAAAAAGCATTTTATTCATTTTTGGAGAGATTTTGGATATGTTTCTGGACCCCTACATATTTTAGACCACTGTACTGACGGAAAGCTTGTAATTCCCACTTGAAAATGATGCAACGGTGAGTTTCTTGAGTCAAAACAGTTGATTTGTAGTGAAATACGTGAATATGTTGTGATTTACAGCAATGTATAATTTAGACATTTTGGATAGATTTGCAGACGCTGGGCACACTGCTTAGTTTTTGCTTCATAGATCTTTAGTAGTTCTACATAACCACCGTTAGATTTTATGAATTGTGGTCAAGAAGTTTTTGATCCAGGACATGTATAGTTTAACCTGCTGTCTATATGCAATCTCTCAGTATTTCATTGCAAACTAAAAAAGAGAAAATTCATTTTTGATTTTTTGCCTAGACAATTGCATTTGTAGCACTTTATTGCTTCCAAGATTATGAATATAAACTAATCTAAGTTAGTATTGTAAAATGTCTTGCTTCATTTAAGCCATTTTTCAAGTCTCTGTAGAGGCTAGCACAGTGGGTAAGGAACTGGGCTTGTAACTGAAAGGTCACAGGTTCGATTCCCGGGTAGGACACTGCCGTTGTACGCTTGAGCAAGGTACTTAACCGAAATTGCTCCAGTATATATCCAGCTGTATAAATGGATACAATGTAAAATGCTATGTAAAAGTTGTGTAAGTCGCTCTGGATAAGAGCGTCTGCTAAATGCCTGTAATGTAGTGTTCACATCTGGAGTTATAAAGCTTTAAATATGCTTTAAAAATGCCAGATTTGGCATGTGCGCTAAGGGGTTGACGTTAGCTACCTTGTATGTGAGTAACTTGGCATTCCTGTACGTTGAAAACGTGTTCTTCATGAGATACATATTACTGCAAGAATCTTCCTGTCCCTCTGTTAGCTACTGCGATACCAGCTGATGCCAGTAGATGGCAGTGGCCTCCAGTCAGTGTGAGATTCGCGGGCACAGGACGTCTTGCTTGGTAGTAAGCTTTGCTGGAATACTAGCAACAAGCTAAGCGAGCTGAGAGCGAGTGTCTGCGTATGTGGTCAGCTAGAAGCTTTTATATTTTATTTGCAGGTAAGACCGTACGAAGCATAAATTTTCAATAGTTGTACTATGTGTACGAATTCCTGTTGACATGCTTATACACGAGATTGTTGTAAGGTAATTTTGGCTACACTGGTTAGTAAGATAACTACCTTGTATGCTGGCCGCAGGCTATATTGTTCACATGGTTACTTAGCTACGGTACAGTGAGTTCTTCATGAACCATGTTATAATGCTTATTTGTGCATTGTAAAAACGGAGCTTAATTACTTTTAATGACATGAATCATTTCTGTTAGAGAAAAATACAGATACAAAATGCGATACAGAACAGTCAAATTTGAATGACGACATTGTTTGATGGTAAGATTAAAAAACACAGGGCCAAATGACTTGAAACAATTTAGGAAACATTGGGTAGCATTGTGAGTAACTTGGCATTTTTGTATGTTGAAAACGTGTTTTTAAGTTATGCCTTGGTGGGGCGGCATGCCCCATACCTATACAGCACCGAGAGTTTGGCACTTTTCAGGGTTCCCCACAGAAATAACCACAACAGCCACAGACACTCAGCCCTTAAAAACATTAAATTCTGTACATTCTCACCCCATTTCAACAGACAGAATTCATAAACATCTTCACATGTCCACACAATAAAGCCCCAAACTAAGGGGATTTTGCGTTTTTTCCTTCTTCTTCTTCCTGCCGCCTATCCCACAAACAAAATGTCTCCCTATTGGACATTTTACAGCGAATTTTAAAACAGCGAAGAAGACTCCTACCTGCAGATAAGCCAATCAAAATGCCTTATAAACCTTACAAACACTAAAAGTGCATCCCGACGAAATAACAGAAAATGGAGCAGGACAGAAGAGTACACAAGTTGCGACCTCGGGAGCTCTAATTCTGTGAGCTTGCTGATAATTTTGTCAATCAAGGCTCGATGGCCGTCAAATCCGTGAGTACATACGCTGGGCATTTTTCAGCTGAGTTTCTCATGCGTTTATACTTACGCCACCGCACTCTTTGTCACAGCCACTGTTTTACATAGGCTGTATAGCAAAGCGAAAGTGCTCAACGGTACACACTCATCAGACTGTACAAATTCACACAAGGATAGCCATAATCCACGACCGTTTCTTACAGGGTCACTTCGCATTTCTCACTCTCATAATAAAACGCTTTTTAAAATGCAAAAAGAAATGATATCTCATAAAAAAAACACGTTTTCAACGTACAAAAATGCCAAGTTACTCACAAACAAGACATAGCCTACACTGTCTATAACTCATTCATTCAAACTGGCAAAATCTAGGCCTGCCATTAAAAGTATTGATATCAAAATGATGCAAAGTTACTGTACTACAAACAATATAGGCTATCTTGCCTCACCAAAATTAAATAAACTGTATTCCAAAGCAATGGTACCCAATATTTCCTCAATTGTTTCAAGTCAATAAATTGAATAAAATGTATGATTCATTAATTCAATTAATTAGGATAAGTCTGAAAATTGTCTTTTCAAAACCTTTCAAGTTCCAAAAAAATAAGAGAACATAAATAACAATCATTGCTGTATTCCGCAATGCACAATGTACGGAAGGTTCAACTTCTCCATAAGTTTTAATCTCTTTCCGAGAGATGAACAGCTTAAAAAATGAGGATTCGCAATGTGAGACGCGAAGATTACTAATGTAACAGAGCTATAATAAGATTAGCTTTTTTACTTATCACTCAGCTAGCTATAGGGAGGTCAAACCTGTTTTGGCGATCTTTCAGAAAACATATTTTTGACACTACAGTTGAATATTATATTGTACAGTTGAATATTATACTGTACAGTAAAAAGAGTATAACATATAAAGGGCCTATAATGTTATTACCCTAGTATTATGTTGCATACAACAGAAGACTGTACGCCCTTTTTCATAATACAGGTCAGGTCTTTTGGAGATCCCGGACTTTTGGGGACCCTGGTGTCTTTGTGATCCTGTGATTGTGATGACCCAATCTTCTGAGGAGGGAAGGGAGTGCAGCGTCAAAGAAATCAGTCTCTGGCTGAACAACAATTAGTGATGGCGAGCCACCCAGCTTGATCTTCATTGACAACCAAACGCAGAGGACAGAAACATCATCTGCCGGAAAGACTGAACTTGGGTTGGGGCAAGAGCCCCGCCGGCAGCGTGGGGAAGAGGGTAGAGACGGCAATTAGGGAATTTGCAATATAACAGACAGTGAGTAAAGTGCCAGTGAAATGTATTGGGAGGACCCCTCCAGGAGTAGAATATGGCTGCATATCTACTAGGACAGGGATGGAGAGCCCATGCAATCATGAGGGGTAGACAACCATACCCGCCTATCAAGAGCCAGCCCATGTAAAGTCGGGTCACAGCTGATTGACAGGTGACAGTAAGGAAAGGATTGCCACCTACAAAGCTCTATGACTACAGGCTTCTCGCACCCTGTCTCCAGACTACAACTGATTGTAAGCCTGAGCATAGAGGTGCGTTTTTAATCTAGATTTAAATATTGAGACTGTGTCTGACTCCTTTATAAATTTTGGAAGCTGGTTCCACAGTAGTGGGGCCCTGTAGGAGAAAGCCCTACCACCTTTTAGGTTCTTGGAAATTCTTGGGACTACCAAGTAGCCTGCGTCTTGAGATCGGAGTGACCTTGTGGGCTTATAAGGTAGGAGCAGGTTCAATATGTACACAGGTGTACATCCATGCAGAGCTTTAAAAGTCAGGAGCAAAACCTTGAAGTCTATCCTATGCTTAATGGGTAGTCAGTGAAGCGACGCTAGTACTGGTGTAATGTGCTCATACTTCTTAGTTCTGCTCAAGATACGAGCAGCTGCATTCTGCACAAGCTGGAGACTCTTTAACGAGTTATTAGGGCAGCCAGAAAGCAGGGCGTTACAGTAGTCTAACCTAGACGTAACAAACGCATGGATCAATTTTTCAGCATCCCCGACTGACAGGAAATGTCTAATTTTAGCTATGTTGCACAGCTGAAAGAAGGCAATTCTGGATATGTTTTTTATATGGGTGTCAAAAGATAGATCAGGATCAATGGTGACACCAAGGTCTTTAACGACCATATTAGGTTCAGCCAAACAACCATCACAGTTTAAGGTGAGAGTAGACAATTTCTCCCTTAATATTTTGGGACCTAAAACCAACATTTCAGTCTTTTCTGAATTTAGGAGCAGAAAATTTGAAAGCATCCAAACCTTGATATCTACGATACAGGCCTCTAACCGTGAAAGCGGCAGTGCTTCGCCAGGTTTCATTGAAATATAAATCTGGGTATCGTCCGCATAACAGTGGAACTCTACGCCATGTGCCCGGATAATATTGCCAAGTGGTAGCATATATAGCGAGAAGAGTACTGGTCCTAGTACTGATCCTTGTGGAATACCGTATTTCATTATTGAGGAGCTGGACTCTTCTTCTTTTAATTTGACAAACTGTTTCCTGTCACATAGGTATGATCCAAACCATGTGAGTGCCTGTCCATGAAGTCCAACACAGGCCTGGAGTCTGTCCAGTAGAATTCCATGATCAATTGTGTCAAAAGCTGCACTCAGGTCGAGGAGCACAAGAACCGACACAGAGTTACGGTCGGCTGACAGTAGTAAATCATTTGTAACCTTGATAAGTGCGGTTTCTGTGCTGTGGTGGGGTCTAAACCCAGATTGGAATACTTCATGGATACCGTTAGAGCTAAGGTATGCACTTAGTTGCTTAGCAACAGTTTTCTCCAATAATTTTGATAGAAATGGAAGGTTTGAAATAGGTCTATAATTTTCCAATTTATCGGGTTCTAGGTTTGGTTTCTTCAATAATGGCTTAATGACTGCCATTTTTAGTGACTCAGGTACGTATCCTGTGACTAGGGATGTGTTAACGATTTTTAGTATATGCTGGCCTAGTACTGGAAATAGTTCTTTAATCCAGTTTGAAGGAATAGGATCGAGTATACAGGTCGTCGGTTTTGAAGACATAACTAATTCAGATAACTCAACCATGCTAATGGGCGTAAAACAGCTTAGTACTGCTGTCTGTGAATCTTCTTGTAACCAGGTGCGGGGCTGTTTATTAACATGAACAGAAATAGTGCATGATGGAGACAATTTGGAAATCTGGTCTCTAATAGCCTCAATTTTCTGATCGAAGAAGTTCATGAAGTCATTGCTGCTAAGATTGGAGGGATAAGATGAAAACTCTGATGATTGTTTTTTAGTTAATTTATCCACAGTGCTAAATAGAAATTTTGGGTTATGTCTATTTTGTTCAATAAGTTTTGAGAAAAAGGCAGATCTAGCAGAAGCAAGAGCTTGCTTATACTGAAGAAAGCTGTTTTTCCATGCAAGATGAAATACTTGTTGACTGCCATTTTCGCTCTAATTTTCTAGTAGACTGCTTCAGGGCCCGGGTGGTATCGTTATACCATGGAGTGTGCTTTTTCTGACTAGGGTTTCTTCTTTTAAGGGGGGCAACAACATCAAGAGTGTTCCTGAGGGTAAGGGTTAGCTGGTTAGTCAGTTGGTCCAAAGCGGCTTCGTCAGCATTTTCATCAGCCTTTTCTTCTGTGGAGAGGAATGACTCCGGAAGCATATTTAAAAACTTTGGAATAACCTCAGGGTTCACTGAGCGGCTGTAGTAATGTCTAGGCTCTGATACAGGAGGATTTGATGCCTTAATATTGAACGTAATAAGGAAATGATCTGATAGTATAGGGTTATGAGGTGCGATGGTAAGATTTACCACACTAATACCATGGGACAAAACTAAGTCTAAGGTATGGCCATGGTAGTGAGTAGGCTCACAAACATTCTGTACAAAACCAATGGAATCAATAATAGAGGCAAAAGCTGTTCCTAGGGGGTCACCATTTTTATCCACATGTATGTTGAAATCACCAACAATTATGACCTTATCTGCTGAAACTGCAAGGTGTGATAAAAACTCAGCAAATTCCCTTAAGAAATCAGAATAAGGCCCAGGTGGCCTGTAAACAGACACAAGAAAAAAGGACTGCCCGCTAGCACTTTTATTAGCTAGATCGGGCTGTACACAGTTAGTAATAAGAACTTCAAAAGAGGAGAACATATATCCATGCTTAGGCGCTAGACTCAATAAGGACTGATAAATAGCTGCAACGCCTCCCCCTCTGCCTGATGGACGTGACACCTGAGTACCTATGAAACCCACAGGAGACGCTTCATTAATCGCAACATATTCATCAGGTCTTAGCCAAGTTTCAGTCAGACATAATATACTGAGATTATGGTCTATTATCAATTCGTTGACAAGATCTGCTTTTGGAGTGAGTGATCTAACATTTAATAGTCCAATTTTTAAGGATGGTTCACTATGAATAATAGCAGCGTGCCGTGTTTTAATGACAATTAAGTTATCCACATCAATTCCACGGTTAGCTTTACATTTGGCATAGATGCGTGGAACAGACACAGTCTCAATATAACAGATATCAGATTCTAGTTTAAGAGTATTAATTAAAGGGGCTTTTGAAATACTATTTCTGTTAGCTAGCTCTGAAACGCACCTTGCAGACAGAGGCGTAGGGCCGTATGTCTTTTTTACCTGAGGAAAAAGACTTTCAAACAAACGCACACGGTGTGAAATAGGCCTGTTTATTATTTTCTTTTGTTTAAAACGAGTTTATTGATGCAAACTCGTTACAGTTGTAAGTTGGTACAAACTTTGTTTTCTAATATCACGAAAGTGAACAATTTTCTATAAAGTTTACACATTGTGTCGTCTCCATTCATTTATGGTACATTGTCTACTCCCATTGCTCCTTCCCAAACCTAGCTATATGGTGTACATACCCAGAAGTGTGTTACAATGCCATTAAAATAATTCTATTTTACAGAATTAATGGACCAAGACAGAGCGACTGACATGGCAGCTGGTGTTGTGACCTCTCATCATGGTGTGTAGAAATTGATTTTTTCTTTTTGATTGTTTCTTTTTTACAACCAATACTTATCGTACTTACCAGAACAGAGGAAAAGGATTAAAGGATTATATAAATCAATCAAACAGCTGATTTTCTCAAAAAGCGATGTTTGTTAACTCAACTTTTGTCTCTGATAGGAGAGGAGCACCATCTCTCAGAGCTGAGGATTGTGCTGCTGGGGGGGAGACGGAATGGAAAGAGTTCAGCAGGAAACACCATCCTGGGCAGAGAGGAGTTTGAGTCTGGAGTAAGAACTGCACAGTGTGTGAAGAGACAGGGTGAAGTAGCTGGGAGACAGGTCACTGTGGTCGACACACCAGGCTGGTGGAAGACATATTCTGTGAATGACACTGCAGAGCTGGATAAACAGGAGATTGTGCGCAGTGTGTCTCTGTGTCCCCCGGGACCCTGCGCTCTCTTCCTGGTCATTAATGTGAGCTCAGCCTTCAGAGAGGAACACAGAAGATCAGCGGTGGAACACCTGGAGCTTCTCAGTGACAGAGTCTGGAGACACACTGTAGTGCTGTTCACCTGGGGAGACTGGCTGGGAGACACAACCATTGAGCAGCACATTGAGACTGAAGGGAGGGCCCTCCAAGAGCTCATAGAGAAATGTGGGAACAGGTATCATGTTCTCAACAATAAGAACAGGGCTGATGGGACTCAGGTCACAGAGCTGCTGGAGATGATAGAGGAGATGATGGCAGGGCATGGAGGCTCTCTCTATGAAATAGATAGAATGCTCTTACAGGAGGTGGAAGAGAAGAGGAGTGCAGTGGAACAGCGAGTGAAACAGAGGATGACGAAGGTTCAGATGCAGAGAGAGACTCTCAGAGCACTTTTTGAGGGTAAGTATTTTTCATATATAGACTTTACATATAGAGGAATTACAGTGGAATATTTACATGAATCATAACTACGTTGAATTATTTTCTATTGAGGAGTTTTACCAATTAAAAGAGTTACTCCAGAGAAAGGTGTATATCTGTGTTTACTTTTTTCCTGACTTTCCCCTGTGCTGCATACTGAGGTGTGAGTGAGTGCTTAAAGAGGCCATTTTGTACATATGATGATGTGGAATACCTGATTTTAGTTTTGTATGAATGAGTGCCAAATCGAAGGCAGTCTGTCCCACGCCAATGTGACACCCCGGGGAGAGAGATGCGGCAGTGCCGAGGAACACCGTTTCTGTCGCATGGAGAGAGAGAGCGCACACACACAAAAACGAAATAAAATTAACAGACCGCTTCACCGTTCCCCCTCACGGGTTCCGGGCAAAAACAATGAACTAAAACAGCGAGCTAAAATAACAAAGACAAAAGAAAGTAAAACAGAGCGACAGCTATTTCAGTTCGCCGCTCTGCAGCCGACCCGCCTTCCCGGCCAGGTCCAGCTCCTCTAGCATCCCAGCTGAGGAATGCTTTCTTTCCAGTGCTCAAAATTAAACGAAACATAAATCATAACTGCGCTCTCTGTGTTAGCTCCCGGTCTCGGCCCCGAACTGTGGAGAGCAGCACACCTTTAAGCACCTGGGCTGATTAGCTAACGCAGCCCAGGTGCGTGTGCTCTCTCCACCAGCCGGCGCAGCCGAGACCAATCCGCCTCTCAGGCGGACCGACTGCGACACAGTCATAATTCCTTATATAATCATTTTCACTGCATTTTTTCATTTTTCTCCCTGTTGGCAATTCCCAGTGTAATTCATAATCCAGTGTCATCACTGCAGCCACCCTGATTAAACAGGGTGCAGAGAAGCACACGTTCCCTTTGAAGTGTGGCTGTCAGCTGCCAATTTCTCTCCCCTCCACAGTTGTTGAGTAGCAGGAGCTGATTTCATGAGCGCGTTTAGGCTGCAGACGTTCAGTGGAACTGAGGCGGTTCATAGTGTTGGATGAGACAGAAAATCCTGCTGACTGAACTCTCCCTGCTGCCAATTGCATGCTGCCCTGTGGAGCTGCCAGCCACAGCCTGCGCTGCACAGTCAGAGTTTGATAGCAGACTGTGGGGTGCATCCACACTATGGAACAGTGTCTTAGCAGGATGAGTCACCCAGCAGCCCCATAACACTAATGCACTTAAAAATATAGCAATGTTGTTCTTGCTATAGATTTTGTGTGATTATTTTTCATTCTTCAGATATTCCCATCACATTATTGAAAGCATTATGTTGTGAAATTTCAGGCTGTAAAACGCTTTGATTAAATTAAGACATTCTGTTGATATGCGCAAAAGTTCCATGCACAACTTTGTTCATGAAGGTTTAACCCAAATCCCACCTGTCATATGCCCATAGTGATGAATATCATTTCATTATTAATACTCTCCGCTCCAAACTTACAGACAGCAGCACAACTCAGAGCTGAATGTCTGTTACACTCCTGATGAGGAGTAAATTGTTCTCTTTCTCTCTGACAGGGGAGGAGCACCGTCTCTCAGAGCTGAGGATTGTGCTGCTGGGGGGGAGACGGAGTGGGAAGAGTTCAGCAGGAAACACCATCCTGGGCAGAGAGGAGTTTGAGTCTGGAATAAGAACTGCACAGTGTGTGAAGAGGCAGGGTGAAGTAGCTGGGAGACAGGTCACTGTGGTCGACACACCAGGCTGGTGGGTGACATATTCTGTGAAGAACACTGCAGAGCTGGATAAACAGGAGATTGTGCGCAGTGTGTCTTTGTGTCCCCTGGGACCCTGCGCTCTCTTCCTGGTCATTGATGTGAGCTCAGCCTTCAGAGAGGAACACAGAAGATCAGTGGTGGAACACCTGGAGCTTCTCAGTGAGAGAGTCTGGAGACACGCTATAGTGCTGTTCACCAGGGGAGACTGGCTGGGAGACACAACCATTGAGCAGCACATTGAGACTGAAGGGAGGGCCCTCCAAGAGCTCATAGAGAAATGTGGGAACAGGTATCATGTTCTCAACAATAAGAACAGGGCTGATGGGACTCAGGTCACACAGCTGCTGGAGAAGATAGATGAGATGATGGCAGGGCATGGAGGCTCTCACTATGAAGTAGATAGAATGCTCTTACAGGAGGTGGAAGAGAAGAGGAGGGCAGTGGGAGAACAAATGAAACAGAGGATGACAAAGGTTCACAATCAGAGAAAAACTCTCAGAGCACTTTTTGAGGGTAAGTTTTTTTCATTTATTGAAATTATTTTTTATAGGAATTTCAGTAGAATATTTACATTAATCATTACTGTCTTGAATCATATTCCACTGAGGTGTTTTACTAATGAAAAGTGTTACTCCAGTGAAAGGTGTATATCTGTCTTCATTTTCTCCTGACTCCCCTGTGCTGCATACTGAGGTGTGAGTGGGTTCTTAAAAAGGCCAATTTGTACATTTAAAAATGTGGAATGCTTTAATTTATTTTTGTTTTAATGAAGGCCAAACAGAAAGGTTGTAGTCCTTGTTTGAAAATCATTTTCACTGCATTTTTTCATTTTTTTCCGCATTTGGCAATATGCAGTTTTATTCATAATGCAGTCTTATTTCTACAGCCACCCAGATTTAACAGGTTTCAGAGAAGCACACATTCTCTTTGAAGTGTGAGCAGCCAGCTGCCATCTTCTTTCACCTCCTCAGTTGTGCAGTAGCAGGAGCTCATTTCATGAGTGTGTTCAGGATGCAGACGCTCAGTTGAACTGAGACGGTTGCTACTGCTTGATGAGACAAAAATAATCCTGCTGACTGAACTCTCCCTGCTGCTGCTAATTACATGCTGCCCTGTGGAGCTGCCAGCACAGCCTGCGCTGCACAGTCAGAGTTTGATAGCAGACTGTGGGGTGCATCCACACTCTGGAACAGTGTATTATCAGGATGAGCCACCCAGCAGCTCCATAAAACTCTTGTAATTAAAACCATATCAATGCTCTTCTTGGCATAGATATGGTGTGATTATTTGAAATTCTTGAGATATTCCCATCACATTATGAAAAGCAATTTGTTCCGACATTTCAGGCTGTAAAATGCATTGAACAGATTAAGACATTACACCTATATGTTCAAACGTCTCAGGCACAATTTTGTTCGTGATGGTTAAAATCACATCCCACCTGACGTATGTCCTCAGTAATAAATATAATTTCACTATTAAGAGTAGCTCATCTCAGAGCTGAATGTCTGTTACACTCCTGATGAGGAGTAAATTCTTCTCTTTCTCTCTGACAGGGGAGGAGGACCATCTCTCAGAGCTGAGGATTGTGCTGCTGGGAGGGAGAGGGAGTGGGAAGAGTTCAGCAGGAAACACCATCCTGGGCAGAGAGGAGTTTGAGTCTGGAATAAGAACTGCACAGTGTGTGAAGAGACAGGGTGAAGTAGCTGGGAGACAGGTCACTGTGGTCGACACACCAGGCTGGTGGAATAATTATTCTGTGAAGGACACCACAGAGCTGGATAAGCAGGAGATTGTGCGCAGTGTGTCTCTGTGTCCCCCGGGACCCTGTGCTCTCATCCTGGTCATTGATGTTAGCTCAGCGTTCAGAGATACATACAGTAGACCAGCAGTGGAACACCTGGAGCTTCTCAGTGAGAGAGTCTGGAGACACACTATAGTGCTGTTCACCTGGGGAGACTGGCTGGGAGACACAACCATTGAGCAGCACATTGAGACTGAAGGGAGGGCCCTCCAAGAGCTCATAGAGAAATGTGGGAACAGGTATCATGTTCTCAACAATGAGAACAGGGCTGATGGGACTCAGGTCACAGAGCTGCTGGAGAAGATAGAGGAGATGATGGCAGGGCATGGAGGCTCTCTCTATGAAATAGATAGAATGCTCTTACAAGAGGCAGAAGAGAAGAGGAGGACAGTGGAAGAACGAGTGAAACAGAGGATGATGAAGGTTCAGAATCACAGAAAAACTCTCAGAGCACTTTTTGAGGGTACTTTTTTTCATTTATTGAAATTATTTTTATAAGAATTTCAGTAGAATATGTACATTAATCATTACTGTCTTGAATCATATTCCACTGAGGTGTTTTACTAATGAAAAGTGTTACTCCAGAGAAAGGTGTATATCTGTCTTCATTTTCTCCTGACTTTCCCCTGTGCTGCATACTGAGGTGTGAGTGGGTTCTTAAAAAGGCCAATTTGTACATTTAAAAATGTGGAATGCTTTAATTTATTTTTGTTTTAATGAGGGCCAAATAGAAAGGTTGTAGTCCTTGTTTGAAAATCATTTTCACTGCATTTTTTCATTTTTTTCACTGTTGGCAATATGCAGTATTATTCATAATGCAGTCTTATTTCTACAGCCACCCAGATTTAACAGGTTTCAGAGAAGCACACATTCTCTTTGAAGTGTGAGCAGCCAGCTGCCATCTTCTTTCACCTCCTCAGTTGTGCAGTAGCAGGAGCTCATTTCATGAGTGTGTTCAGGATGCAGACGCTCAGTTGAACTGAGACGGTTGCTACTGCTTGATGAGACAAAAATAATCCTTCTGACTGAACTCTCCCTGCTGCTGCCAATTACATGCTGCTCTGTGGAGCTGCCAGCACAGCCTGTGCTGCACAGTCAGGGTTTAATAGCAGACTGTGGGGTGCATCCACACTCTGGAACAGTGTATTATCAGGATGAGCCACCCAGCAGCTCCATAAAACTCTTGTAATTAAAACCATATCAATGCTCTTCTTGGCATAGATATGGTGTGATTATTTGAAATCCTTGAGATATTCCCATCACATTATGAAAAGCAATTTGTTCAGACATTTCAGGCTGTAAAATGCATTGAACAGATTAAGACATTACACCTATATGTTCAAACGTCTCAGGCACAATTTTGTTTGTGATGGTTAAACTCACATCCCACCTGTCATATGTCCTCAGTAATAAATATAATTTCACTATTAAGAGTAGCTCATCTCAGAGCTCAATGTCTGTTACACTCCTGATGAGGATTAAATTCTTCTCTTTCTCTCTGACAGGGGAGGAGGACCATCTCTCAGAGCTGAGGATTGTGCTGCTGGGGGGGAGATGGAGTGGGAAGAGTTCAGCAGGAAACACCATCCTGGGCAGAGAGCAGTTTGAGTCTGGAATAAGAACTGCACAGTGTGTGAAGAGACAGGGTGAAGTAGCTGGGAGACAGGTCACTGTGGTCGACACACCAGGCTGGTGGAAGACATATTCTGTTATGGACACCACAGAGCTGGATAAGCAGGAGATTGTGCGCAGTGTGTCTCTGTGTTCCCCGGGACCCTGCGCTCTCTTCCTGGTCATTAATGTGAGCGCATCATTCAGAGCGGAACACAGGAGATCAGTGGTGGAACACCTGGAGCTTCTCAGTGAGAGAGTCTGGAGACACACTATAGTGCTGTTCACCTTTGGAGACTGGCTGGGAGACACAACCATTGAGCAGCACATTGAGACTAAAGGGAGGGCCCTCCAAGAGCTCATAGAGAAATGTGGGAACAGGTATCATGTTCTCAACAATGAGAACAGGGCAGATGGGACTCAGGTCACAGAGCTGCTGGAGAAGATAGAGGAGATGATGGCAGGGCATGGAGGCTCTCTCTATGAAATAGATAGAATGCTCTTACAGGAGGTGGAAGAGAGGAGGAAGGCAGTGGAACAGGGAGTGAAACAGAGGATGACGAAGGTTCAGATGCAGAGAATGACTCTCAGAGCACTTTTTGAGGGTAAGTATTTTTCATATACAGACTTTACATGTAGAGGATTTACAGTGGAATATTTACATTAATGAAAACTACGTTGAATTATTTTCTATTGAGGAGTTTTACCAATGAAAAGAGTTACTCCAGTGAAAGGTGTATATCTGTGTTTATTTTTTCCTGACTTTCCCCTGTGCTGCATACTGAGGTGTGAGTGAGTGCTTAAAGAGGCCATTTTGTATATATGATGATGTGGTATGCCTGATTTTAGTTTGGTATGAATGAGTGCCAGATCGAAGGCAGTCTGTCCCACGCCAATGTGACACCCCGGGGAGAGAGATGCGGCAGTGCTGAGGAACACCGTTTCTGTCGCATGGAGAGAGAGAGCGCACACAAAAACGAAATAAAATAAACAGACCGCTTTACCGTTCCCCCTCACGGGTTCCGGGCAAAAACAATGAACTAAAACAGCAAGCTAAAATAACAAAGACAAAAGAAAATAAAACAGAGCGACAGCTATTTCAGTTCGCCGCTCTGCAGCCGACCCGCCTTCCCGGCCAGGTCCAGCTCCTCTAGCACCCCAGCTGAGGAATGCTTTCTTTCCGGTGCTCAAAATAACACAAAACAAAAATAATGACTGCGCTCTCTGTGTTAGCTCCCGGTCTCGGCCCCGAACTGTGGAGAGCAGCACACCTTTAAGAACCTGGGCTGATTAGCTAACGCAGCCCAGGTGCGTGTGCTCTCTCCACCAGCCGGCGCAGCCGAGACCAATCCGCCTCTCAGGCGGACCGACTGCGACACAGTCATAATTCCTTATATAATCATTTTCACTGCATTTTTTCATTTTTCTCCCTGTTGGCAATTCCCAGTGTAATTCATAATCCAGTGTCATCACTGCAGCCACCCTGATTAAACAGGGTGCAGAGAAGCACACGTTCCCTTTGAAGTGTGGCTGTCAGCTGCCAATTTCTCTCCCCTCCACAGTTGTTGAGTAGCAGGAGCTGATTTCATGAGCGCGTTTAGGCTGCAGATGTTCAGTGGAACTGAGGCGGTTCATAGTGTTGGAGGAGACAGAAAATCCTGCTGACTGAACTCTCCCTGCTGCTGCCAATTACATGCTGCCCTGTGGAGCTGCCAGCACAGCCTGCGCTGCACAGTCAGAGTTTGATAGCAGACTGTGGGGTGCATCCACACTCTGGAACAGTGTCTTAGCAGGATGAGTCACCCAGCAGCCCCATAACACTAATGCACTTAAACATTTAGTAATGTTCTTCTTGCTATAGATTTTGTGTGATTATTTTTCATTCTTAAGATATTCCCATCACATTATTGAAAGCATTGTTGTGAAATTTCAGGCTGTAAAATGCTTTGATTAAATTAAGACATTCTGTTGATATGTGCAACAGTTTCATGCACAACTTTTTTCATGAAGGTTTAACCCAAATCCCACCTGTCATATGCCGATTGTGATGAATATCATTTCATTATTAATACTCTCCACTCCAAACTTACAGAGAGCAGCTCATCTCAGAGCTGAATGTCTGTTACACTCCTGATGAGGAGTAAATTCTTCTCTTTCTCTCTGACAGGGGAGGAGGACCATCTCTCAGAGCTGAGGATTGTGCTGCTGGGGGGGAGAGGGAGTGGGAAGAGTTCAGCAGGAAACACCATCCTGGGCAGAGAGGAGTTTGAGTCTGGAATAAGAACTGCACAGTGTGTGAAGAGACAGGGTGAAGTAGCTGGGAGACAGGTCACTGTGGTCGACACACCAGGCTGGTGGAAGACATATTCTGTTATGGACACCACAGAGCTGGATAAACAGGAGATTGTGTGCAGTGTGTCTCTGTGTCCCCCGGGACCCTGCACTCTCTTCCTGGTCATTAATGTGAGCTCAGCCTTCAGAGAGGAACACAGAAGATCAGCGGTGGAACACCTGGAGCTTCTCAGTGAGAGAGTCTGGAGACACACTATAGTGCTGTTCACCTGGGGAGACTGTCTGGGAGACACAACCATTGAGCAGCACATTGAGACTGAATGCAGGGCCCTCCAAGAGCTCATAGAGAAATGTGGGAACAGGTATCATGTTCTCAACAATGAGAACAGGGCTGATGGGACTCAGGTCACAGAGCTGCTGGAGAAGATAGAGGAGATGGTAGCCAGGAACAGAGGTGTTCCCTTCACTGTAGAGAGAGACAGACAGGGCAATTTTACAGGAAAGAAATATGTTCAACAGAAGAGCTTTGAAGAGGAATGGAGTAGAAGAGAGGAGGAGCTGATAGAGAGAATGTCAAAGATTGTGGTTGACTCAAAGAAAGAGGGATCCTCACTGCCATTCAAGAGGAGAAGCAGCTTGGATTATATTCCGCCTTCCTGTAAGTTTTATCTGAAAGAAAAACACTTTTCAGTTTATGAAAATGTCAAGTTACTTGCATGTATAAAGCACCAAATTAAAGTAATTATTTAAAAAATTATTTAAAACTTTAAAACTTTCAAAATCTAGGCCTGCCATCAAAAATATTGATGCCACAATTAGGCCGTTACAATAAATTATATTGGCTATCTTTGCTCACACAAATTAAATAAGCTTCCTTCCAAAGCAATGCTACCTAAATTATTTCAAGTTTCTTTGTCCTCTGTTCTTTGTACATGTGAGAAAAATTTTGTTTGTTGAAAACGTGTTTTTCTTCTGATACCATTTCTTTTTGGATTGTGTTTGTTATGAGTAAGTGATAATAGTCATTCACATAAATTTCGGCTATGAAAGAGACATGCAGACTTATGAATACAAGCAAACACACTGAAAGAACTACATAGGCATGGATTCAATCATTTTTCCTTCATCATGAATGACAAATAAATGAAATTGTTTGTCATTATTATATTTATATAATGAAAGTGTTTTAATGGGGTATTGTGTAGGCTACATGGCAGACGTACTAATTGTTTTATGTCTGTAGAGGATCTATAGTGCCACATTATTTTAGAAATGGGTCATTTGCAGGGTAGCTACAGTCGCTGAAAAAGTAGTTATCAGTAGAAATGGTGCAGCAGTCATCTTGAGCGTTCTCACTGTAAAAAATATTCGATACAGCCAGCCTACCCTTACCTCCAACATATATGAACACCAGACTGAAATATTTCTTTAGAAACAAAGGCTGTAATAACCATCTGGACAAACATATGAACATTAAACAGATTTGTAATTTTGATCAATTGAACATATTATTGCAAATTAAGTACAAATGAAATAGCCCATGCTGCACTAGAGAAGTGAATGTTTCACATAATGACCCTAAATTATCTTATTATGTGAATTAGAAAGATCTCAAAAATTTTCTGATGCCGCAGTTTCAGAAAATAACAAAAATATAACAGAATACAACATGTGAATCTGAGTGTAACAGCTTGTTGGTGGTGTTGTGTTACAGTGAGTGGAGGGACTCCAGCCCCCTCTGAAGCAGGCAGCTCTGTGTGGGATTCCCATCCAGCTCAGAAACTTTCCAGTAGGAAGGTGTCATGGTGGCTGAAAAGGAGTCAATCAGTGAGTTCAGCATCATCTGGATTCGGAACACGGAGTTCTGTAGTGAGTGAAGCAGAGGAGCCTGACAGGGTGACCCTGGAAGAGGACAGTGTAGGTGACACGCCAAATTAAAAACATCATGCTGCCCCCATGTGGTTGATTATGTATCTATTTCATTATCTGTTGTTTTACAAAATCTAGCTAATTGTAAATCAACCAGCCGCCTAATATTTTCAAATGCATTTGCTTTCCATTGTTTTTGATATATAAAAGTCAAAGTTTCTTCATATGTCTGACTTCAGACAGTTTTGTTTGTAATCACTTGTAATGAAAGGCCTATTTACAGACATTTGCAAAAATGTAACCCATAGTAATGTAGTTGCACTTTTTAACCTGTGTGATGTGATGGTATACATGACATAGACAATACAAAATTTGTGCAACATGAATGTGTTTGAACCTTGGCTATGCCCATGTGATCAGCTGACTGACAGGGAGTCTGCTGATGGACACATTCAGTCTCTCTGGGTTACATTACATTACATTACATTACAGGCATTTGGCAGACGCTCTTATCCAGAGCGACGTACAACAAAGTGTATAAATATAACCAGGAACAAGTATGACGAAACCCCTCGAGAGAAGTACCGGTCCAAGTGCAGGGAACAACCGCATAGTTCAACTTGGACCCTGAAGGTTAAACTGATTAACACTAAACAACGAGAATGGCAACAACGCAGTCTATGGAAAAAATACAAGCAGTAGTTAAGACAGATAAACTAAGTCACCTACGAAACAGCTGCCTAGTTACAACCCTAAGCTTACAGTCATTTACAGGGGGGAAGGGAGGGATGGGGAGAGGTGCAGCCTGAAGAGGTGAGTCTTCAGTCGTCGTTTGAAATGGGTCAGTGTCTCAGCTGTTCTGACCTCCACAGGGAGGTCATTCCACCATCGTGGGGCCAGAACAGACAGGAGACGTGTTCTGGAAGTGCAGGTGCGAAGAGGGGGAGGTGCTAGGCGTCCTGAGGTAGCAGAACGGAGGGATCTGGCTGGCATGTAGGGTTTGAATATCTTGTGGAGGTATGCTGGGGCTGATCCCTTGAATGCCTGGTATGCTAGGACCAATTTTTTAAATTTGATGCGAGCTATAACAGGCAGCCAGTGGAGGGTAGTGAGCAGGGGAGTGACGTGGGAGTGTCTGGGGGGTTCCTCTGGTTACTGCAGCATTAGTCCTCCCCGATGGCTCAGTTTTCACACAGGCTACAGGAGGAGAGACACGCCTCTCTGCTCTTTCCTTCAGCTCAATGCTCCTGTGGTGAAGGTGGTATTAATTCAATATACATGCTGAAAAAAATACATTGTATATGTCTTATTTCTCTATTATATCTGTTATATCACAATTATATCGGTTTCAGGAACAATTAGTGAACTTACCTGAAAAGCACAGGATAAGCACAAGGTATTCCAAGGTTTTCCCCAGGAAAATAGTGGAAGGAGAAGTGCCTCAGAGGGTATGCAGTGGTGGTGTGAAGTGGTGAGCCACAGAATTCGCAGGATGTAGCCCAGTGGTTCCCAAACTTTTTTGGTTAGGGCCCCCCTTTATTAACCGTACATTCTGTAAACCCTTAAAATGTACAATTATGGAGGCCTGAGTCAGAGGTGTTATTGATTTGTCTTTGATGTTTTCGGAGGTGCTCATGAATTCTGTGGAGGTGCAGCGCCCCCACCTGGGGGAAACCATGGTGTTCACAGGAACACAAATCCTATTATGAAATTCCTTACTGAACTTTAAGGTGAGTGAATTAATCTACATATGAAATATGCACAAGACTGATGTGACAGGATCTTTCATCGTACATTTGCAATTTAATAACTCTTATTTTTCGGGAAAATATACCAAGCTTAAAACCTATTGTACTCTGTCCATTTTGTCCTGATTTGCACTGATTTGTTGATAAACTACACTTTTTGATTGATTTGCTTTAAATAAAACTTTTACTTGTAGTGTCTGTCGATTGTTTTGAACAGGTTTGGTGTAGAATATCTATAACATACAGGTAATGTTCCCGGTGTCTTTAGCAGCATATTGCTCTGCTGCATATATCTGAAGCTGGTCAGTATCCAGCCTTCCAAAACAACCTACCTTACACACACAACCAAATAATTAATGCATTGCATGCATTTTCCCACTGAGTTACTCTTTGAATTTTTAAATTAGTTACTCATACAAATACCACAAACTGTCATCATTAAATATTCCAGTGATATTCTGTTCTATTTTGCATTTCAAGGCATAAAATTAATTGTATAGGTTTCAGGCTGAATTAATCTGCTGTTCAATACATGTGGAAATGAAATGTAGAATGCCAAAAAAATCCATTAAAATATTGTGATCACAGGTCACTTGCTATGCTAACGCTGTCATTATGGCACTGGCTGCATGCCTCACATGAGGTGGTGTTAATAGCCTTTTCAAGCCACAAACTGGAAATCTTGAATCTCCTGACCATTAGGACAGGGGTAATCCTGAAATCAATGGTTCCTTACCAAGACACCCACAGTCCATCCTTTCACTTGTGTGTCTTTTTCTTCCATCAAAAAAGGACTTGATACAGAAAGGATTTTAATGGTTCACTTTAAATACATATGAAAAGAGGTGTTCTGTAAAATGTCTCACAGTTGTCACACACTCTATTACAACTACTCCAGTTACTATTACTACAACATAAACTAAACACTCCCCCCAAATTCAATCCATGCGCACCTACATGTGCTGTAGTATACAGGGCTCCAGCTCTCTTCATTTGTTCCACTCTGCATGCATTTCCTTGTTTTGTTCTCTGTTTCTCACTCTCCCTGCTTTTTACCGGTCTCTCTGTCTCTTGTATTCTTTCATTGCTTTCTCTTTCCCTCTGCCTCTCTCCTTACCTCTCTGTTTTTTTTGCCTTCCATCTCTATAGCTCTTATCAGTCTCCCTCCTTCTCTCTTTCTTCCTCCTCCACTTCTACCCTTTAACCTCTCTCCCTCTCTCTCCCTCCCTCTCATTCTCTCTCCCTCCCTCCCTCGCTCTCTCTCTCTCTCTCCCTTCCTCCCTCCCAGCCTCCCTCTATCTGTCTCTCTCTCCCTTTCTCCCTAAAGGTGTGTTGGTCATGAGTGCAGCTGCAGTGTACACAGTGCGGAGTCCAGGCTGGGCCCAGGAGAGGGAGGTGTTTGGTTTCTCCTACATGCTGGCCTGGGTGGCATTCCCCCTGGCCCTGCTCAGTGGATTGGTCTACATCATCCTGAGAAAGATCGAATGAGACCTGCACACTGCGTACTGCCAGCACAATCCCACTGCCTTTCATGTGGAGGCGGATATAGGGCTCTCCATGAGGCAGAAAAGGGATTCACATGGATTCATTCACACTTTTCATATGCCTTTACATGCCTCATACACAGTGTCCTTCAAAAGTATGGTAACGGTAGAGTGAAATGGGTTATCCTTGCCATGTATTTAAAGCATTTGGATTTGAAATCAAAAGATGAATGTGAGATAAAAGTAAAGACAATCTGCCTTTATTTCATTGTATTTACATGCATATGTGTTTTACCAATTTTTTGCTGGCCAAATGAGGTTTATATATTATCTACCTTTATCAGAAGAGTTGAGCACAAGTTTTCACAAACAGTGTAAATTGCAACTGAACATTTTTTGTTGTGCAGGTTCGGTTTACTTAAATCAGGTGCCAAGTGAGTGAGGATGAGGATGGCATGTGGACATGGACAGGAATAATATAAGATGTTTCAATAGATTGTGTTAATAAAGAGTTATTGTACTTGTTATGGTGAAGCCCTCTCTGTTCTACAGGAAGTATTGCAGTTTGAAGAAAGTACAAGACTCTGTGGCCTTTCCTCTATTCGTTCACAGCCCTCTCCCACACCCATCAGCGCTCACTTAGCCAATAGGAAAACTGCTACAGCCACTGCATTTACCAATGCGAAATTATTTACCCCACTTGCAATCATTTGGTGCTAGACAGATTTTCCCAACAGAAGTTTCTGTCAGTTTCAAAGGTCATCAACATTAGCAATAAGCATTGCTGAACACGCCCATGTTCTGTGCTACAAAGTTCACTTTTACTTGACCTGGAACACAGGGTTATACGGAAACGACTTCAATTTGTGAGGTGGAACAGTCAGTTGTGTCAGTCAGGTAAGATTGTATTTCTTTTTCTTTTCACCATGCTCTCAGATATACAGAATTATATTCATAAATTGTATATGTAAATATTCATGCCTGGCCTACAGCTCTCGATGTTTCACTCGATGCTCTGTCGACATTACTGCATCATGACAGAAACCAATAAGAAAGTAAAACTCAACCAACGCTATCGTTTGTGCCATAATGTATAGACTGGGTATAAAAGTTTCCATATTTTAGCATGATCTTTTCACGTAACATGCATGATGGAATTATTTTGTATTAAGAGAATGTTTGTCAAGTTGTAATGTATTGGGTATAAAGATAATATTATATATATCATGTAATAATGTGATACTTTCATTATCCCAAATTAGTGCGAAAGTATCACAATATACTATTTTGTTAATTTCTATTTTTTATTGCTTTTGCAGTTGCTGCAGTGCGCTTCTGTAGGCTATGTACTTTCAGAGGTGTGCTTCTAGAATTTGGTAACGGACTATTAAAATTTTGTTAACAAACTGAATACGTTATGCAGTTTTATCTGTGAGAATCCACGTTAGTTAGAAAACATAGGGCACCCTTTTGTGATTTAATTGACTATTGTGCACTTTAAAAAATATAGCAGGCCTATATGTTTTATTACATTAAATGATGGCTTTAAAAGTTTGGCATAATGGCCGTCCAACTTGTTTGAGGTGTAAAGATAAGACCATGAACATTGAACTTGAAGGGGCAGTTCAGGTTAGTTTTCAAGTCTATTTCTAACCACAAAACCCTTTGATGTCTATAATGCCCATGGAAAAGCTGGCCAGTCAGAAGGTTATCTAAATATGTTAAATATCTTAACTTTGCAGAAAAAATGTTCAATTAAATATATGCACTAAGCTGAAGAGGTGACCTGAGGAAGTGAGCTATTCCTATAAAAACTGAATCAAAAGGGAGAAAAGCCTGATGTTATAATGTGGCCCACGTTTTGTGTGTGAAAATGTTTCACCACGAAATCAACAGAAGATGGGTAAACATACTAAATAAAAACTCACAATGACTTTTATGAAAATGCAGTGAAAATAATTCTATTAAACAGATGAAAATGGACGAAGACAGAGGGACTGACATGGCAGCCGGTGTTGTGACCTCTCATCATGGTGGGTTTCTTCTTTCTGTGTAGAAAATGATTTTTTATTGTTTTTTTTTGTTTTGTTTTAATTACAGCAAAATATAATGTGTACCAGAAAAGAGACGCATAAAAGGATTATATTAATTAATCAAATAGCTGATTTAGTCAAAAAGCGATGTTTGTTAACTAAAATTTTGTCTGTGTGACAGGGGAGGAGCACCGTCTCTCAGAGCTGAGGATTGTGCTGCTGGGGGGGAGATGGAGTGGGAAGAGTTCAGCAGGAAACACCATCCTGGGCAGAGAGGAGATTGAGTCTGGTGTAAGAACTGCACAGTGTGTGATGAGACAGGGTGAAGTAGCTGGGAGACAGGTCACTGTGGTCGACACACCAGGCTGGTGGAAGAATAATTCTGTGAAGAACACTGCAGAGCTGGATAAACAGGAGATTGTGTGCAGTGTGTCTCTGTGTCCCCCGGGACCCTGCGCTCTCTTCCTGGTCATTGATGTGAGCTCAGTGTTCAGAGACAAACACAAAAGATCAGCGGTGGAACACCTGGAGCTTCTCAGTGAGAGAATCTGGAGACACACTATAGTGCTGTTCACCAGGGGAGACTGGCTGGGAGACACAACCATTGAGCAGCACATTGAGACTGAAGGGAGGGCCCTCCAAGAGCTCATAGAGAAATGTGGGAGCAGGTATCATGTTCTCAACAATGAGAACAGGGCTGATGGGACTCAAGTCACAGAGCTGCTGGAAAGGGTAGAGGAGATGATGGCAGGGCATGGAGGCTCTCACTATGAAATAGATAGAATGTTCTTACAGGAGGTGGAAGAGAAGAGGAGGGCAGTGGAAGAACGAGTGAAACAGAGGATGATGAAGGTTCACAAACAAAGAATAACTCTCAGGGCACTTTTTGAGGGTAGGTTTTTTTCATTTATTCAATTTACTTTTAGAGGAACTACAATGGAATATTAACATTAATCATGACTGTGTTGAATAATTTTCTTTTAAGGTTTTTTACCAATGAAAAGTGTTACTCCAGATAAAGGTATAAATCAGTATTTTTTTTCCTGTCTTTCCCCTGTGCTGCATACTGAGGTGTGAGTGGGTGTTTAAAGCAGCCGATTTCTACATTTATATATGTAGAATACTTGATTTTATTTTTATTTGAATGAGGGGCCAAACAGAGAGGCAGTAATAATAGTTTAAAAAATTATTTTCATTGCATTTAGTTCATTTTTCTCCCAGTTGGCCGTGCCCAGTTTTATTCACAATAGTCTTCTTACTGCAGCCACCCCAATTAAACAGGTTTCTGAGACGCACACATTTTCTTTGAAGTATGAGCTGCCAGCTGCCAACTTCTCTCTCCTCTACAGTTGTTGAGTAGCAGGAGCTCACTTCGTGAGTTTGTCTATGCTGCAGACGCTCAGTTGAACAGAGATGGTTGCTAGTGCTTGATGAGACACAGAAAATCCTGCTTATTGAACTCTCCCTGCTGCTGCCAATTACATGCTGCCCTGTGGAGCTGCCAGCACAGCCTGCGCTGCACAGTCAGGGTTTGATAGCAGACTGTAGGGTGCATCCACACTATGGAACAGTGTCTAATAGGATGAGCCACCCAGCAGCCACATTACACCCATGCAAATAGAAATACAGCAATGTTCTTCTGGGCTTTGATATTGTTTTATTATTTTATATTCTTGAATTATTCCCATGACATTATTGAAAGAATTGTGTTATGAAATTTCAGACTGTAAAATGCATTGAACAGATTAAGTTATCACATTGATATCTGCAAAAGTCTCATGCACAATTTTGTTCATGAAGGTTGAACCCACATTTCACCTCTCATAAGTCTTCAGTAATAAATATCATTTTACTATTAATACTCTCCACTCAGAACTTACAGAGAGCAGCTCATCTCAGAGCTGAGTGTCAGTGACACTCCTGATGAGGAGTACATTTTTCTCATTCTCTCTGACGGGGAAGAGCACCATCTTTATTTACCGATTTTTTATTGTTTTCTTTTTTTTTTTTTTAGAACTAAATATTATCATGCGTACCAGAAAAGTGACGCATAAAAGGATTATATAAATTAATTAAATAGCTGATTTAGTCAAAAATCGATGTTTGTTAACTTAAATTTTGTCTGTATAACAGGGGAGGAGCACCGTCTCTCAGAGCTGAGGATTGTGCTGCTGGGGGGGAGACTGAGTGGGAAGAGTTCAGCAGGAAACACCATCCTGGGCAGAGAGGAGTTTGAGTCTGGAGTAAGAACTGCACAGTGTGTGAAGAGACAGGGTGAAGTAACTGGGAGACAGGTCACTGTGGTCGACACACCAGGCTGGTGGAAGAATTATTCTGTGGAGGACACCACAGAGCTGGATAAACAGGAGATTTTGCGCAGTGTGTCTCTGTGTCCCCCGGGACCCTGCGCTCTCTTCCTGATTATTGATGTGAGCTCAGCATTCAGAGATGAACACAGGAGATCAGTGATGGAATACCTGGAGCTTCTCAGTGAGAGAGTCTGGAGACACACTATAGTGCTGTTCACCAGGGGAGACTGGCTGGGAGACAGAACCATTGAGCAGCACATTGAGACTGAAGGGAGGGCCCTCCAAGAGCTCATAGAGAAATGTGGGAACAGGTATCATGTTCTCAACAATAGGTTCAGGTCTGATGGGACTCAGGTCACAGAGCTGCTGGAGAAGATAGAGGAGATGGTAACCAGGAACAAGAGTGTTCCCTTCTCTGTAGAGGAGAGAAACAGAGATGTCAATTATATTAAGGAGAATTATATACAGGAGATCTTTGAGGAGGAATGGAGCAGGCGAGAGGAGGAGCTGATAGAGAGAATGTCAATGATTGTTGTTGACTCAAAGACAGAGGGATCCTCACTGCCATTCAAGAGGAGAAGTAGTTTGGATGATATTCCGCCTTCCTGTAAGTTTTATCTGAAAGAAAAGACTTTTCGATTTATAAAAATATCACGTTACTTGCATATATAAAGCACAGAATTAAAGTAATTAATTCCATTAAAAGTATTGATGCCAAAATTAAGCCAAGTTACAATAAATAATATTAGCTATCTTTGTTCACACAAATTAAAAGAGCTTTCTTCCAAAGCAATGCTACCTAAATTATTTCAAGTTACTTGGTCCTCTGTTCTTTGTACATGTGAGTAACTTGGCATTTTTGTCTGTTGAAAACGTGTTTTTCTTCTGGTATCATTTCTTTTTGCACTGTGTTTGTTATGAGTAAGTGATAATAGTCACTCACATAAATTTAGACTATGAAAGAGAAATGCATACTCATAAATACAAGCAAACACACATGCATTCTATCTGAAAGAAACACATAGGCATGGATTCAGTCATTTTTCCTTTATCATGAATGACAAATAAATGAACGTGTTTGTCATATTTTTTAATGAAAGTGTTTTTAATGGGGTATTGTGTATACAATAGACCTACTAATTGTTTGTAGGTCAGTAGAGCATCTATACGGCTACATTAATTTAGAAATGTATCATTTGCAGAGTAGCTACAGTAGCTAGATCTCAAACATTTTATGATGCCGCAGTTTCAGAAAATAACAAAAATATAGTGTAACAGAGCTTGTTGGTGGTGTTGTGTTACAGTGAGTGGAGGGACTCCAGCCCCCTCAGAAGCAGGCAGCGCTGTGTGGGATTACCAATCTGCTCATAAGGTTTCCAGTAAGGTGTCATGGTGGCTGAAAAGGAGTAAACCAGAGAGTTCAGCATCATCTGGATACGGAGTTCTGTAGTGAGTGAAGCAGAGGAGCCTGACAGGGTGACTATGGAAGAGGACAGTGTAGGTGACACGCCACACTAAACACTGCTCTACACTGTCCCATGTGGTAGATTGTGTAACTACTTCATCTGATGCTTTTCAATGTTTTTGCCAATATACAACTGAAAACTAGATTGAATTTGAAAGATGTGTAATTTCATAGTATACATGGCATAGACAAAATCAGATTTATATAACATTTCTGTGTATCTATGTGTCTGGCTCAGTGTGTAATGGCAGTGGGGTGCGGGTTTGAACCTCGGCTATGCCCATGTCATCCGCTGATTGGCAGGGAGTCTGCTGATGGACATATTTGTTCTCACTGGATTCCTCTCTGATCTTTTTTTCTGTTGCAATGCTTCTGGTGTGCAGGTGATATAATTCAAGTGACATACTGACAATACTGTATATGTTTTATTTGTGCATATTACATACAGTACATGTATATTTTGGTACTTCATGTTATAGATCTGCAACAGTTTTAGTAACAATTTCTGAGATTAACTACACAAGATAAGCATTGGGTATTCCAAGGTTTTCCCCAGAAAAATAGAGGAAGGGGAAGTGCCTCATAGGGTATGCAGTGGTGGCTTCATGTGGCAAGTCATGGTATTTGTAGGGTATAGCCCAGTGATTCCCAAACATTTTTTGGTCAGGGCCCCCCTTTATTATCCGTAAATTTTTTAAACCCTCTCCCCACCCCACCCCCAACCCTTCACCCCCCCCACCCTGCCCCCAAAAATCTATTAAAATATTGTGACCACAGGTCACTTGCTATGCTAACGCTGTCATTATGGTACAGGCTGCATACCTTACATGAGGTGGTGTCAATATCCTTTTCAAAAGATAGGAAAAAAATACCTGTTTTCCATCAGTATAACACTCCGACAGAACAGCCTTTAATCTTTTAGCTTTTAACACAAGTGGCAGATCACTGGCTCTATGTCCACATCAGTAGCATGCAGCATGTTCCATGTTTGGGGATAATTACAAGATACCATTACTGTGTTGAATGTTGTGTGCTTTTTAGGGGGGAACATTTATTTTGGGTTTATGCCTGTACAGGTGGATCTTCTGGCTGCCCATTAACCTGTTTAAATGTTTTCCTTGGTGCTCTAGTGACATGCACTTAATGTGCTTAAGCGTCATAATGTGACAGCCTTTCATGATGATGTATCAAATGAATGAAAAGTTCATGAATAAATGGTTATACTTTATTGTGGTTTAATAGCCCTACCACAGTGCCCCCTGCTGGTGGGAGTGAGCACCGTCAGTCGCCCGTGCATTTGATATTGTGCCATTCTCAAAGAATAGGCTTGGAGTGTGTGTGTATGTGTGTGCGTGTGTGTGTGTGCATGAGTGTGAGCGTACATACGTTTGACAGAGAAAAAACCAAAGAGAACAGGATAACTGAAATGATCCAACCTTGTCACAAGTGAAATATTTTTCTTACAGATGAGTTCTATTTTTTAAACAATGGCTCAGTAATTGGGGCTTGTATAAGGGGTACCTTCTCTCAAGCTAGGGTAGGGAAGGGGGGTAGTCCTGATGTAGCCGCAAACTCGAAATCTTGAATCTCCTGACCATGTTGTAATTCATGGAACATTACAGAAATGTCTTTCTTTTGGGTGTTTCCTCACAACCTGGGGAAACCAAGGCCGTGTCCTTCAGCAAGAGCCAGCCAGGTAAAATGGCTTCCATGTTTTCTGAATGTCGAACTTCCAGCCAGTGACCTTTGTGAAAGTGTAGCGCTTTGTGCTAGCCTTGAATGAACTGTAAGCCATAGCCACTGTTTTACAAAGAGCTAAAATGGAGCTCTTTCATTTCTTACATCAGGGGGGAAATGTTCAAAGCAGCAAAAACTGCCATCACAACAAAACAAAAAAATGTTTAAAAAAAAATAATAAGAAAGAAAAGGAATTTTCCTGGCAGCCATCTAAATTATACAATGTTTTAAGTATTAGGCCTAAAGTATTAGGATCTAGCACATAAGTATTATAATATTCAAAAACTCCTGTACAATGAGGCTTTGTACAATAATTCATGAAACAGGAAAAGTATGTTTTTAAGTTAATTTAATGCCAACTCAAGGGCTAAAGTTCAGTAGCTGTGCATTCTTTATGGCCCTTATGTGAACACGATAACGCAATAAATCAATAATCCAGAGTATAAAATTGTTTGCTCCGATGCCTTAAAAGTTGAACATTAATTTATGATGGTTATAGCAGGAGAATGAATCTGATAAAATACTTTAACCTGTACATACTGTAAACCATGCTCCTGAAACTTGTGATTTTCTTTTTTTTTAATGTATGTATTGTTAATTTAATTGGCTAAAAATTGTTCTCTCTCTCTTCACCTTAATTAATTAATTCAACTGTTTATTTTTTGTAAAGGTGTGGGAACTGATAATTAATATCACAAAATGCAAAGGATTTTTTCTTGCAATGTCTGGTTTGAAGATTACAAGCCTGTGAGTCATAAGTCCTGACTCATGTAAACACCTTTAGAGCCTATCAGAAAGCAGACTACTCGCTCAGGGCTGCAATCAAACACATCCACTCTCCACACAAACACATCCACTCTCCACACAAACACATCCATTCTCCAAGCAAACACATCCACTCTCCACGCAAACTCATCCACTCTCCACGCAAACACATCCATTATCCACACAAACACATCCAGTCTTCACACAAACACATCCACTCTCCACACAAACACATCCATTCTCCACACAAACACATCCACTCTCCACAAACACATCCACTCTTTTGATGCTGGACAATTCTGTGCCACCATTTTCCTTGATTTAGCAAAAGACTTTGACGCTGTTGACCACCCTGTCCTGTCTAAATCTTTCCTGTTCACTCCTGCCAGCAACTGGGATCAATTGCAAATGGACAGTTCTAGCTCTGTTCCTGCCTTCAAGGGCTCAATCACAGCCATTCTTTCAGACACTTACAGTTGCCTTCTTACCTTATATTGACCAGTTGTGTCTCCCTGTGCTGTTTTTATGTTTTATTTGGTCACCCTCTGTGCCTGTATTGTGCTTTCTTTGACTGCTGTCTGTTTTCCCAGCTGTAGCCTCTTCAATGTTAAATGTACCTGTACTTTTTTTTTACTGTACTTTTTATTGTTATTTATAGGCATATGATTCTGCTTGTTTTTTATGCTGCTGCTCTTGTTTTTGCTCCTGTAAACCATGCTCCTGAAACGTATGATTTTATTATAATGTATTGCATGTTATTTGTCCAAATTTAATTGGCTAAAAATTGTTCTCTCTCTCTCCACCTTAACCGATGTGTGGTGAGCGTTCACATTGGTGGGTGCTACACATTGGTGGTGGGTGAGGTGAGATCCCCCTGATTACTGTAAAGCACTTGAGCATATGGAAAAGTGCTATATAAATACAATGTTTCATTCATTCAACTTTCTTATTTTTTGTTAAGGTGTGGGAACTGATAATTAAAATCACAAAATGCAATGGATTTTTTTTCCTTTGGCTCTTGCAATGTCTGGTTTGAAGATTAAAAACCTGTGAGTCCTGACTTATGTAAACACATCCACTCTCCACACAAATATATCCACTCTCCACACAAATGCATCCACTCTCCACTCTCGCCCTATCTCTTTTTTTGTTATTATTTATCGCTTTATCTGTTGACTGTGGCAGGGCTCCATTTGTTCTGTTAACATGTCGGCCTATGGCCCCTGTTATATTTGTTTTTATTTTAATTTGCAACCCCCGCGCCAAAAGGACATTTTCCCTTTGCCAGACCATCATTGCAAATAAGAATTTCCTGTTTATTTACTCTGCTTGGTTACATTAATACTGGTTACACCTGGTGGCCCAGCACTCTTTAAAAGTGACTTGAGGTCACGTCAGTGTAAACTGACTTAAATTTTTGTTTGCTGCTTGTATTTTATTACAATTTTTTTAAAACTCAACCTTGTGAAGCTTGTATAGTATATAGTATATTTTTTAATGCAGATATCTTAATTATTTATTCTAATAGTGCAGGTCAGGTTTTATGTGTTGCTGTAGGTATTCATGGTCCTTTTCACTTAATTGAGGTTTTTCTACTGTGGTTCTGAACCAGTCTGTCGGGGTTGTTGAGAGAAACAGGGTGTGCTGCCAGAATGCTGTAGATGCCCTGGAATCAAAGACAAAAAATATATGTTCCATAAGGAAACATGCAGGGTGCTGTGAGAAAGCTGATGGCCCCGTCATGGGAAGCGCCACAGTGCCGAAGGCTGAATATATGATGCAAGGGTGCCCTCTAGTGGACAGAAGAGTAGATGCAACAGTTAGTGGCTCACTCACGAGATAAAATTGTACCACAATGCTTGGTTTATTATCTCTCTACACATATACACCCTACGCAAAACCATCTGCCATTTCTCCAAAAGCTTTCATTTACAGATTAGTATTATACCCCATTAAAAGGCCACTGTTATTTATAAGTAAGAGTATACAAGGACATGTATGATTGACACGTACTGTCATAAAATCTGCCTGAACTAGTGCATCAAAGTGGCTCTCTACATTTGGCTGAGATCTCTCTGAACTGACCTTTCAGGAGTATACTGAGGCATATGTCAGTGTGGGGATAAGGGTTGGGTTTTGAGGCTTTAGGTATCAAAGGTCTTACTGCTTATATCCTGATAACCATCCGTCATAAAATGATTGTGATTTGGAATCTGTCCATGGGTGGCATTCTAACAGCCTTGGGGAGGAGCCCGACTCAAAGTCAGATTAAAATGTGAAATGGTAAATGTGAAACTGTCGGTTAAATTTAAACCTGAGACCTATCTCTTTGCTCTAGCCTATTCTTAGAAGACATTGTGCTGTCCTGTTGTTTTTCCTCTTTCGTTTATTTTATTCTACTTTTCTTCTTCTCCTCCTCACTTTCAACTGTTGGCTTTGTTGCGCATTTTATTTTCTATAAAGCACATTGTATTGCACTTGGGGCAGTCCAATGGTGTGGGTCCACAGTGACCAGTATTGTGTCCAACCAGAGGTAGCGGGCCTGGGGTGGGGTGGCAATCTGGGAATATTCCAGGTGGATGGGGGTGGGGGGGGGGGGCATGTAGTAGGTTCAGAAGGTCCCTCGGGACTCAGCACAGGTGCCCTACCGGTGGAAAGGGGAGACAGGAACAAGAATAGTCGATTTTGGAAGAGCTATGGGTAGCAGACAGGGACAGAAATCAGGGATGCTTGTGATGATCAGAATGCTGTAGCTTATTTTAAATTTCAGGTGGAGCCTTACATTTGTACCCTTGGGTGAAGTATGTCAACTTGAATTAACAATCTAGTCTTATATAGGGAGAGTAGAAAATGTGGACTTAATGGGCCTTCATTAAAAAAACCTTTCTTAAATTATTCTTTTGTTCTTAAAAAAAGTTTCTACGAAAAAAAAACAATACGGGATTAATGAGACGTGCAGACTTTTGTTTTTGTTCTATATGCAAGGTGTATGAGATAATGAATGCTGTTTGTGAATTTTATGCATAATCTTGTTCATGCGATTAGCATAAGGATGCAGCCATGAACAAATACAAATAAGAAAAAAAAATTATGAATACAGAAATATTTTTGGAAACGTTTACACCCGCAGTTTACGATCAAATGTGATCATACACCTTTTGAGAATGAAGCCCCATATGATCGGTTGATCGGTAATGGTGCAATAGCACATGACGACCACAAGGTGATGCTGTTTTGCAGTGTGAAATCAGATGGAAAGTCACTGTCGCATTCCGTTTCCAAGTGCAAGGAAGATGAGCCGCAAAGCTGTAGCCCAGTGCTGTGAAATACTGGTGTGTATCTTCTACAAATAAATGCGCATTTAGTAGCTGAGTAGAATGGTAAATCCTTTATGCGTATGACCAGATTCAGCTGTTTGGTCAAAAGCATAAACAGACCAACCTGAGAATTTGTTTTTGCCTGTGTGGGTGGTATGGGATGTTATACTACGTGTATGTAGTGCTATATGGTGGCAGCCCGAGGACCTATGCATACATAACAGAGGGGTTGTCTTCATTTTATAATCTCATTAAACCTGTTTCCCCATGTTTTTCACATTTATCTAAAGCAACATTTAAATAAATATATTGACATAAGGGCCAATCCCATGTGGCCAATTCACTTTTACTTCAGACCACATCTCAATATGTGGCAGGAATTGACATTTTTTGCACCTCGCATGAAATCCTCCTTCAGATATGAGAACAAACGACGCATTCATTATAATTGTTAAATAGGAGAAAATATGAGAGAAATTCATTGAAACAGATAATTACAAAAATAAGGTGAATATTTTTCTCTCGATTTTGTCTTATTTACTTCTATTAATACGCTCATAGTCAACAGCACACATATACATATATAGAGGCACTCATCAGGCCTAAACGTATATTTTATGTAACTATTTTAAGAGGCAGTCCATATCTCTACAAGTGAATATAAAGCTTAAATAATTTCAGTTGTCCTTGAAATTTTCTAAATTTTCAGCTGCGTGCCTTGGGGTAATCCAAGACACAAAATGAGAAAATTTAGGTGCAGGGTTCAGAAAACTACCTTTCCCACACTGCACCGGGAAGTAGCGTCAGCTGCTCGTGAAAGCTGTCATTCTGCCCATAGAGGAGAAATTGGTCCTGCATCTCTCTGCAGGGGAGTGGGAGATTTGGAGAGGGGAATGCACAGTAAATATGTTTTCCTTCATATTAGCGAAATGTTTCCGACTGGATTGAAGGAAATGGGATACGACAGGATGGGCATATTCGCTTACATCTGCGGAATGTTGGACGTGCGTCAGTGAGAAATGCCGAGTGTTTTTCACTGTCGGTGTTAGCTAACGCAAAAAAAATACAAGATGAAGAAGCAATTCAATCGAATGCGACAGCTCGCCAACCAAACAGTTGGCAGGTAAGGAAATTACACGACAGTTCCGCTATTGTATTAAAACTTTGCTTATTCTGAAACCGATACGTTTGTTGTGAAATAAGTGGGAGTGAATGGGAGAAACGTGCTTGTGCGAATCACTATGCAATTTAAAGCCACCTGGAAAAGCGGTTGACTAAGCAAATACTTTATTTATTTTACCACGGTCATATGAAATTCAGTGCCAGTGACAATACAGAAACAAAGATGACAACACCATGTGTAGAGTTGAAAATATCTTATCAACAGTCGACATATTTAATTGCTGTAATTGGCGTAATGAATATTGGAATACTGCAGAGGAATCGCGGAGGCGCAATACCTCCAAGGTGCGAATGGTAATAGGAAAAAATGTGCACACTAAGATGGGAGTGGATACAGTTGAACGAAAAATTGGTTTTTAATGAACTCTGTCTTTCTAGATCTTACGGAATGCTTTTATGTTAAATACGGAGCATACATATGCTACGCTTAACGCGTGCAGGTTGGAGTGGACGTGTGCGGCGATATGGAAAAGGCGCAGTGTTTTCATAACGCGACAGATTTGGCGATGGTCAAAAGTGAACCAAACCGTTCTTAGGAGCAACCCTCACCGTCAGTTGAAGAAGGTCGACTGACTGTCGCATTTCGCAGTTTTAAGAGCTCAGAATGCAGTGACTGAATCAATTTCTTTGGTTTCGTTTAAGGCGAATTAAAATAACTTCGGGACTGCTGCAATACCTACGCACTGAATCGACACGTATTAAAATGTAGCCTATCAGCCAGGGTTATGTAATTCACCTGTCCGTGGGAAATTATAACATTTACTTTAGTTCTGCGTATGATCAGATATTAATATCCAGCATATAGCCTACACATAGACATCATCCAAGTGAAGACGCCGTGCAGACATGAATATAACGGAGTGAAAATAAATCAAAGTGCATTATTATGATTATGATTATTATTATTATTAATAATAATAATAATAATAATAATAATAATAATAATAAATTAAATAGGCCTGTCATTAAGTACAGTCAATCCCTAGCCCAGTGTATCAGCGTTCAGATGACTATCGCTCTTACTTTGGTGTTGAACCGTCTTACATGAGATTTTTGGTGTCCATGATTATACGTCCGTCCCTTTCTCTTTCAACGCCCCCGTACTCTCTCCTGTCGTCTATCTCCCGACCAGAGCTTGGATGTCATGCAGGGGATATGGCACGCGGACGGAAGGATGCTGTCGTGCCCACGCTGTCCCTCGCCGTGAAAAGATGACGCATGGCTCGTGGGTTAGAACTGCAGATACCGTGTGCGCGCACAGAATATTGGAAACCGTGTTGTATTTTAGCGAAGACATGGCAGTGAAAAGTTTAAGAGGGCAGTAGATGATAAACAGGGAACCGCCTATGAAAACTGCGCCTTTTAGATTCACGATGTTGTCGTGTGGGCTGTATTCTTGCTCCACTATGTGGTATTTTGGTAGTTTGCTTCAGAAATCACTGAACGGAAAATCTGTTACAGATTTCTTAACTACCTAGTTAACGTCTGTTGAAGTGTGCGTTCCTCTTGATCGATATGCTGATGTGATATTATAAATAGCACATTTTCCGAGTTAAGTGATGTATTTCTTATGATTTCCTTTAATTAATTTTAAATTCATTATTTGATTAACCCACAAAACAGATGTAATGCGTGTAACGCTTCAGGTATTTAAAAATAGTAATACAATAAAGAAGTGTCTTTTTTTTCTTTACATTACAATTACGATTGTAACTGCTATGTAAATAAGTGGTAGTATAACTGACGTCGTACACCTTTAAAGGAATGGATGTCCGAAATATATTTTTAGAAGGGTTTCACCTAGTACTACCTAGGTCAGAACTGACTTAATCAATGTTAATGATGTTCAGTTGCAGCGGGGAAAAGGTCTGTTTTCAAAGAACCCTTCACAGCCTCCCGTGTTCGTTTGATTGTTTTGCTTTCGATGCATTTTGTTAGTGCAGTCAGTCAGTTGGCTACGGCATCGCTGCATGTTCATCCGCACGTATTTGTGCATGTGTGCATCTGCGTGTGGTTGTGACAGTTAGCTACTCTCTCAGTGTGATGTTGTGTTGGGGACCAGATCATTTTCCCAGCGATAGCTACCCGCCCACTGTAGGTGTAATGTAGAAGCATAGTAATGGGAAACAACTTGTTTCCTAAAGGGCAGGCTGGACACGGTAATGAATAATATGTACGGGGCGGAGTGCGCTGCTGATGCTGGTGATCACTGTACGTGTGAGCGGCAATTTCCCAGCAGCCTTGACAACAGCCTGGTTTAAATGGTCTCAGGTCTGTAGATCTGGCGCGCGGGAGGGGGGGGGGGGTGCATTAGGAAACACTGTGTACTGTGGGCTGTAGATTAGGGAGCCTGGATCATTAATAGAGCCTGTGACCCTGTTCATTTCGATCAACGTTTCAAGGATTCCTTTATGTTATTTGCTTCCTTGGGTTCCACTCCCGGGTTCATTCAAACACTGCCGAAACACACCCAAACACTGCACTGATCCACCCAAACACTGCTCTGATCTGCCCAAACACACCCGAACACTGCAATGATCCACCAAACACACCCAAACACTGCACCGATCCACCTAACACACCCAAACACTGCACCGATCCACCTAACACACCCAAACACTGCAACGATCCACTTAACACACCCAAACACTGCACCGATCCACCTAACACACCCAAACGCTGCACCGATCCACCTAACACACCCAAACACTGCACCGATCCACCTAACACACCCAAACACTGCAACGATCCACTTAACACACCCAAACACTGCACCGATCCACCAAACACACCCAAACACTGCACCGATCCACCTAACACACCCAAACACTGCACCGATCCACCTAACACACCCAAACACTGCAACGATCCACTTAACACACCCAAACACTGCACTGATCCACCCAAATGCACCCAAACACTGCACTGATCTGCCCAAACACACCAAAACACTGAATTGATCCACCCAAACACTGCTCTGATCCGCCCAAACACATCAAAATACTGCGGTGATCCACCTAACACACCCAAACACTGCACCGATCCACCCAAACACTGCTCTGATCCGCCCAAATGCTCCCAAACACTGCCCTGACCCCCCTCCCTTGTAATAGAGCAGGAGCTGTATTCAAAAGGTGATGTTGCAATTGTCTGCCCACTGCATTAATGGGGTTCCCCGAAACAGTGTTCTACATTGACTACAATAGTCAGATGTGTAGGCCATTGATGGTCTGGTTGTATTGTGGAAGGGGAAAAACACAGTTCTCTCTCTCTATCTGTCTCTCTCTCTTTCTCTCTCTTTCTCTCTCTGTCTCTCTCTCTCTCTCTCTCTCTTCTTCCCTCCCGCTGTGATTTGTCCCTCCCTCAGCCAGAACTGTAACTGTATTTGGGGGGGGGGGGCAATTAATCAGATTAACACATTATCATCTTGATTGTCAACCTAGTCTGTTTTCAGCAAGATATTACAGATACTTTATCCCTTCTGGTGTGTGTGCGCGCATGTGCGAGAGTGAATGCATGTGTACGTGCATGCGTGTATGCATGCGTGCATGTTTCAGTCTCCCGGGTATCCTCCTCTCCTGTCCTGCTCTTGTCCGTTAACTTGGACCCAGCTCCTCGGCCCTCTCTGGGTGCTTTTTGCCCCTTGAGCTGAGCGGTTCCTTTGCTGGAGGTTCCTCAGCCATTTGGCTGTGGTTGAGTGTGCGGTGTGTTGCCCTGCGATTGTGCGAACAGTTGCGGACCTACCAGCCTGGCCGTTCTGTTCAGGGGTTACCCCGTCTCACCGGGGAAGACAGATTCAGGTTCTCACCTGAATCAGTGTCATGGCTAATTAAGTCAGCACACATGCTTAAATTATAAAAGTCATCAATTAATACCGCAGGTTTTGCACGTTGCATCCCTATGTGTTATACTGTTGCAGTGCTCCAGCAGTGTATTTCATTTTGCAATGGTGATGCTCTTACTGACTTACATAATCTCTAGCCCCTGTTTTTGGGGTAAGGAAATTACCTTGTCATTGGGTGCAGTGTTAAACCCTGAATGCTACCTGATTGTGCACTGCTATGTAGGTACCATGTCTTGTGTCAGTGTCTAGGTGCCTTTCTAATCGTTGATGGTGGATTCTGGGATATGTTGTTGAGAAAAACAATAGTGAAGGTTATCGTTTTTATAATTGCCAGGGCCATGAGTCTTTAGTATCCCAGCCCCGTCTCTCTGACACACACAAATATACACACACACATGCAAGCATGTGCATGGAGGCAAGCACCTGCACACCTTTTAATAATTATGAGGATGGTGTGATAATGGCAGATTCCAATGCATCACTTGCTAATTATGAGAAATTAGTAGCCACACGGAACCTGCTGGAGGAATCTTGGGAAATAACACATTTTTCTCTCCTCCATGTGAAAACTCCTACTCATTTTATGGTGCCTCTCTTTCTGTCTCTATCTCCTTCTTTTTCCCTTTTGCTTACTCGCCCTCCCTCTCTCTTTATCTATATAAACATATATACGCACACACATACACATGTACATATATATGTTGGTGCCAGACGTGATGGTTCCAGCATCTCAGAAACAGCTGCCTTCCTGGGATTTTCACACACTAGAGATCTCTTGAGTTTACAAAGGATGGTGAGATTTTAAAAAAACATCCAGTGAAACGCAGTTCTGTGGACGAAAGCACCTTATTGACGAGAGAGATTGGAAGAGAACGGGCTGACTCGTTCAGAAAGCTAACAGAAAGGCCACAAATGATCGAATGACAGCTGTTTACAGCAGTGATGTGCAGAAGGGCATCTCTGGATGCACAACACATCTCGAACCTGGAAGCGAACGGGCTACAGCAGCGGATGGGCGCAGCCGGTTCCACTCCCGTCCGCTAAGAACAGGAGGATGAGGCTACAGCGGGCACGCGATTCGCCGAAGCCGCGTGACTGAAAATTGGAAAAAACCAATCCAAGTGAGCTCTTCTTCTGGCCAATCTTGATTCCTGCTGCTGCAGGCGAGTGATGGCCGGGTCAGAATGTGGTGTAAACAGCATGAAACCATGGAGCCTTGGGTCATCGGTGCGCACGGGTGGCTGGGAACGGTTTCTTGGCACGCATTAGGCCTCATATTGAGCCTCAATCGAAAGCCACAGCTACCGAAGCATTCTTGCTGACCACGTGTGCATCCCTTTATAGCGACAGGCTGCCCTTTTAAAAACGGATGCTTCCAGCAGGATGATGTGCTGTATCACAGAGCACGCATCGTTTCGAGTTGGTTCCACGAACAAGACAATGACTTCAGTTTAAGAAAAAGGCAGTGACTTCTGTTTGCTCCAATGGCCTGCACAGTCCCCAGATCTCAGTCCAATAAAGCACCACTGGCATGAGGTGGAATGGGAGGTTTGCAGCGTAAAAATGTGCCTGAAAAATCTGCGGGAACTTTGTGATTCAGTAGTGACAGTATGGACCAGAATCACTAAGGAATGTTTCCAGAAGCTTGTTGAATCTGTGCCACGAAGAATTCTGGCTGTTCTGGAGGCGAAATGGGTCCTGCCTGGTACTGGACCGGTGTACCTAATAAAGTGGCCACTGAGTGTGTACGTAATACTACGACCCCAGTCTTAAGTTTGTTTTTATATTTGTTACTTTTGCGTGTGTTTTTTCGTTCCGGGTGCCATCTAATTGGTCGTTTCCATATCCGGTTGCTTGGCTTGAAAAAACTGCCATTTGCGGCCTACCAGCGGAGACTAGCTCTTGGAGCTCGTGGTTGGTGTGTATAGTGATTGCTTCGTTTGACTTTGCGTATTTGACCCTCTCTTATTTGACTCTGATTCCCGTCTAGCTCTTCTGGTTTGTTTGCTGATTCGATCTTGTGTATGACCATCGACTCGTTCCCTTCGACTCTGATCCTTGCCTTAGCCCTTCTAATTTATTCGCCCCGTATTCGATTCCAGTTGTCACCTGGCCCCTCTTGCTTCGTTTGCTGATTGGATTTTGAGTTTGCCCGTACACTCGTTTTTGACCTTGACTCACGTTTTGCCCTCTGCTCACCATATAGTGCTCTGGGTTGGTTAGTGTGTTCCCAGCTGGACTAAAAATCCTTCCATCGGGACATAAGTTTATTATTTCGCTTTTAGTTTACAACTATCAGCTAACTGTCCAAAGTTCAGCGTTCAAAGCCTCCTCGTGCCCAGTACCCTTCAACGACTAAGCAGAATTCAGTTAGATTTGGATAGGCAGATAGGGAGTTACTGATCGGTTTGCAGTACATTTCCCTGCCCATTTCCCTTATCATTTTCCCTGCTACGTTCAGACCCTAGACCAGGTCGTAACAGAATTGGGGGCTCGTCCGACACACATACACACGCACCCACAAACACACACACACACATATATATATATATGATAGGATAGGAACATTATTTTGCATATACATAGAGGAAGCCTCGTTTACACATTACGTTCGGTGTTATGACTTTACACAGACCCTTATTCCCATATGCACACAGATGCCTCTGGGGCTGTAAACTGGGCTTTTGCTCAGTGAGGTGGCATGTTATGAGTCCTTAAGGAGGTGGGGCCTGCTACGGTACAGTGCCTAGAGGGTCGTAACTTTTCTGTAATCCCTTAAGCTTCACTGGGTGACAAAATGGGTGTAAAATACAGTTAAGATGCTGCTGGGTGGGTCATGCCGTTAAGGAACTGGTCTGGTGCACGGAAGGCCCCATGGTCTGCTGTCAAATCTGGAGGGTTTTTTAGAAAGCCCAGGTGACACTGCTGGCCCACTGATCAGGAGCCTGCAAGTCCGCCTGTTAAGCTGCACTTGAAGCTCAGTAAAACTGGTACACTTCAGCCTTACATGGGAATTGGTGTATGGTTAAAGTGCAGATTCTCAGCTTTTATTTAATGTTATTTTTATGCATTTTGGTTTCACCATGTGGAGATTACGGCACTTTTTATGCACACCCCCCCCCCCCCCCCCATTACCAGTCAACAATTACGCAGGAACCTCTATGCATATCCTCTGCATGCAATGACTGCTTGAAGTCTGTGACCCATAGACATCACCAGGAATTGAGTATCTTCTCTGGTGATGGGCTGCCAGGCCTGTACTGCAGCCATATTCAGTTCCTGCTTGTTTCGGGGACAAGTTGCCTTGAATTTTCTTTTCAGCATGTGAAACGCATGTTCAGTTGGATTCAGATTGGGTGAATGACTTAGCCAGTCAAGTATTTTCCCAGTCCTTTGCTGCTTTAGCAGTATGTTTAGGATCATTGTCTTGCTGTAGAATGAAGAGCCGTCCAATGGAAGAATTTGGTTGAACTTGAGCAGATAAGATTCTTCTGGACCCTTCAGAATTCATTCTGCTGCTGCTATCAGCACTTACATCATCACTGAAGACAAGTGAGCCAGTACCTGTGGCAGCCATACATGCCCAAACCATAACACCCCCACCACCATGTTTCACAGATGAGCGGTGGGGGGGTTCTTTGGATCTTGTGCAGTTTCTTTTGGCCTCCACACTTTGATCTTGCCATCGCTCTGATGCAAGTGAATCTTGGTCTTATCTGTCCACAAGACCTTTTTCCAGAACTATGCAGGCTCTTTTAGGTACTTCTTAGCAAACTGACATCCTGTTTGTGCAGTTAACTAGTGGTTTGCATCTTGAAGTGTTGCCGTAGTTGCTGTAGTTCTGTTCGTCAAGTCTTCTGCGAGGAGTAGTCAATGAAACATCTGGTGTTTGGGGTTTTTTCTTCATTATGGTGAGAATTCCGCGATCATCAACTGTAGAAGTCTTCCCTGACCTACCAGACCCTTTATGATTACTAAGCTCACCAGAGCTCACTAAGCTCTTCTTAATGATGTTCCAAACAGTTGATTTTGAAAAGTTATGCCATTTCTATATGGTGACACCAAAATGTATAGAAATACCCTTTAATGGAAGCAGATAATGTATACTTTAACTACATCGTAATTGTCTGATTACAAATCTAAAATTGTGATATAGAGAGCCAAATCAAAAACAACTATGTCTTTGTCCCAAACACTATAGAGCTCACTGTATACCTATAGGCATAATGCAGCTACAGTATGTGTTTACAGTAATAAAAGCAGAGGAGTGTGGGAGATTTAGAGTTTAATAAGCTACTGGATATTGGTAACAGTGACTTAAACTACTCAAAGCATCTTTAAGCATCCAAATGACTTATTCAAATGACTGCATGAATTGAGCAACCATAATGATGAAAGGTGAAATTTGCTTGTGTAAGGCATTTGTGGGTACTTAAAAAAAAACATTTCTTATGCGCTTACGTGTATTTATTGCTAATTTCTCCTGAAATCAGAAACCAAGCTTAATCAGAGCCCTCCAGCTCCTGTTCCCCATTACAGTTCCTAGACCCATGGTACTAAAAAAAGAGTAGTAGCTCCAACTGGGGTTATGTGTGTGGGTACGTGTGTGTGTGTGTGTGTGTGTTCACATGTTTGTGCATGTGTGTACGTGCCCGTGTGTCTGTGTGTGTTTCTGTGTGTGTTAGAGGGGTGGGGTGGGGGTGGGGGTGGGGGGTGACGACTCTTGCCAGTACTGTGCACTCTTCCCGTTTGTACAACCAGTAAGGAGCGCCTGCCATTCATTTGCACACAGCACGATCAGCATTTTCATGCGCACTGTCATACGTTTTCCTGCCTTCCTTGCAGCACGCAGTGACTGCAACAGTTCGGTTGCCTGGCAACATGCTGAAAGGTGAACGTCCCCCCCCCGTTATGTTTGTGCGCATATGGCTCTGCAAGTCCAGGGCTTCCCGAGCTATTTTTATCCGAAAGGCCCCCTACCACCCTGCCGCTGCGGTCCCTCTGCAGTCATCTCACCTGCCTGTACTGACTCTCCTTCCCCTTCTGCTCTCCGCCCTTTCCTGTTTGGACAGGAAGTGACCTGGCGCCCCATTGTATTCTTTTGTACCGTGCCTGCTGTATGTATTCAGGGTTTGGCTGTGGCACCAGGCAGTGTGCTGACCTGTCTATGTGAAAGTACTGTAAATTATTAAGCTGTGTGTTCCTTCCTCTACATGGGCAAGCTTTCTGTGTGGGGCTTGCATGTTCTCCCCATGTCCGTGTGGGTTTCCTGCTGCAGTCCAAAGACATGCAGGTTAGGTTAACTGGAGGGTATAAATTACCCATAGGTATGGGTGTGTGAGTGAGCGTGAGTGTGTGCTCTACAATGGATTGATGACCTGTCCAGTGTGTATTCCTGCCTTTCACCCAATGTATGCTGGGATACGTACAGACTCCCGCGCCCAGGACTAAGCAGTTTAGAAGATGGATGCATAGATACTATGTGTAACTCTATGCACTGCTATTGGGCTTTTGTTTATGGAATTTGATGAGGATAATAATCAGTATAGAAGATTTTTTTTCCTTCCTTGTTTTGTTAATTAATATGAATGTGTTAACTGATCTAAGTGATTGATTAGCAATTGTATGGTTACATACATGCTGAGTACTTGAGCATTTATTTGCTGAGTGTCTTTTCAATGCTTTTTTTCCCAGCCTTGACTAAGTGTCGTGTGTGTGTGTGTGTGTGTGTGTGTGTGTGTGTGTGTATGTGTGCGCATGAATGAAAGACAGAGAACGAGAAAGAGAAAGAGAGAGATACTTGCTGCTATCCTGGCATACTTAACAAAGCTCTGACCTAGTTTGCAGGCCTGCTAAGTGGGTTTCTCTGTTTTGGTAACTTGATGCCCACCCCCACCCGCCAGCTTTCCCCTCTCCCCCATTTTTCTCCCTCAACCTGCCTTCAATTTGCCTTCAACGGTGACCGCTTGGGACTCTTGGATGGGGGGGGTGGAGTCCTTTTTTTGGCAGGATTTTTTGTTATTTTTATACACACTCAATAAAAGAAATATGCTGATGGGGGGAACTCTAGCATGAAAAGGGTTTGTTTTTCAGAACAGTAAGTCTCCCGCCCCTGTCAGGTCATGTACTGTACATATGAGCAAAGCTACAGGGCTCCTTCTTTTTGTTCATGAGTACATGAGCAAAGCTACAGGCCATTCTCGCTCGTCTTGTCAGCCCTCATACAAGCAGAAACTACAGGCTTCCCTCTCTTTCGGCTGCACGCTGTCTGACGTCTGTAACTGAATTCTCGGCAGGTGCGGACGTTTGTGGCATAGTGGTTAGAGCTGTGGACCGTGGAAAGCTCTAGTTATGGCGGGACTAAGAACTTTACTGGGTCTGTTCTTATTGGTTGTGACCATGTTGCTAGCTTCTTCAACTTCTGGAGCCTCTCGTGGTGGAAGGAACGCGCACTGTTCACTACGTCCAGCTCTGCTGGCTGCTGGCTAAGGCTTGATTGTTTTTTTTTTTTTTTGTTTTGTTTTGTTTTTTTGTCATTTCCTGTTTTCCACCCCAGAGTTTTATGTTGTTTTCAGAGCTCGCTTGTCTTAACTCAGATTTTACAAAACCCTCCTTCCCTGAGAGGAAATTGCACTTTCCCAAAATAAAATGAAATAAAAGTATGGGGTAGCTGGACCTCAGAGGATTGCTTGCATTTAATGAATGTAGAATGAAGTTTAAATGAGAGTAATCATGTACCATGTGGGAGAAAGGCTGGAAAACAGATTCTGAAAATACTGATTCTGCTTCGACACTAACGGCTATGAAGAGCTGTGTTCTGCACGGACGTAAATGCAATCCACCTTTATCTTTAGTCCCAGGAGTGTCGTAGACTGGCCGTAAGGTCCTGTGTTTCTTTGTAGTGCAGTTTCAAGTTTCTCTTGTTTCGTGGTTCAATCCGAACATCTTTTTCCTCACTCAGGCCAGCTTTATGCTTGTGTGTGTGTGTGTGTGTGTGTGTGTATTTTTTTCCATTTGGCCCAGGACTGTTTCCGTGGAAACAAGGAAGCATTCCAGGAAAAGGGAGCCGCGTCATGGTTCCTTTCCAGAGTCTTTCAAAACTGGGGATCTCCTCATTCACTTACAATTCAATTCACTTTCAGTTCACTGCGGCACTCTCTCTCTCTCTCTCTCTCTCTCTCTCTCTCTCTCCCCCCCCCCCCCCCACCCCCCATGCTGCTCCACCCCTCTTCCACAGCTCATAGTGTAGTTTTCAGAAAAGCTGGTTTTTATTAAGCACATTGTAATTCGAAGTGACCTAATTTTCCATGGCTGGCTCGGTTTGTGGCCTGTAACCAGCATGCAAATGACTGACGGTAGGCCTACTGAAGCCAACTGGCTTGTTGGCTTGTTGTGGCCCATTTGCCCTGTTTACACATACAACTGTGACGCTTGCAAAAATGCACTCTTTATTTTTTTTGCCATGGGGAAAAGGAGTTTGGGAATGGAGACCGCAGTCAGGCACAGTGTGATTTTAGGTAAGTATGATGTGCTCCTGGATCAGCATCACTATTGTTGTTCCTGGAACAATATTTCTGTTAACCAATCATTGCCCTCTGATGTCATCAGTCTGTGCCACGCAACCTTCCCCTGAGCCAATACAAAATTCTCTGAATCTCACTGCTTTTCCAGAGGGATATTGTTGAGATATTATTGTTGCTATTGTGTAATTGTGTAGCTCCCCATTTCAGTTCAAAACACTGAACAAAATCCTTAAGTTATGGGAAAACAAAACGGGAAAAAAACTGGGTGCTCTTGTAAAAATGTATTAGAGATGTAAGGTGGGTGCTCTTGGAACTGGGGTAACAAAGCAATAGTAAAGCAAAACTGAAATGGCTTCTAGGCACTCCAAAAATAAAAACAGAAGGATAAAAATGGATTAAAAATTCTTAATTGTTTTGGCCATAATATTAAAAATGGCAGGACATAAGACAAGCAAACACGTTTTTACAACAGCTAGTCTTCATCAGAGCTTGAAAGAAGGACATTCAGGTGTGGGCTCACCTATACAGACAAGGTGACAAATAGGAGGCAAATGCATTACATGAACATAACAAGAATTTGAATATATATTCAAAAACAATCCTTGATATACAAAAACTTCTTTAGCTGAGCCTGTTCCAGTCATTTGTTTAAATGAGCGCTCTTAGTAGTTTACTATATTAGTAGCTAGCTACCTAGTTAGCTTACTAGTTAGGCTAACAAGTATGCTTGCTAATAGTCTAGTCACTTGTTAGCTTAAAATTAAGACTGAACGGTTTACCGTTGTGAAACGACTCAAAGACCTGTGATGGTCACATTTTCTTTCATATCTCATATTGAAAAAAGTTTATTCTGTGTCATTTCATCCGCCATGTTCCCGAATAGATACGTTGTTGTTGATCCAGGGGCCATCATTGCCATATAGATCCTGGAGATATTTGCTGATGTTGATCCAGGACCATGGTCCCCATGTTGATTCTGGATAGATTTGCTAACGTTGCACCAGGATAATAATAGTCATTGTTCCTTAATAGATTTGTAGATCCAGGGCCACCATCGCCAAGTTAATCCGGGGTAGATTTGATAATGTCGATCCAGGAAAAATATCACATTGTGGATCCTGGACAGAATTGTTAATGTTGTTCCAGGACTATCATTGCCATATAGATTCTGACTAGATTTGCTTGTGTTGATTTTTAGTAATCCTATTTCCCCAATCATTTGCCTGATGTGACTAAAGTTACTTATATTTACATATTTGTATTTATGCCAATGATCCAATATAACATATGAATTAGTTAATTAAGCATTGATTTGTGAACAGTAAATTGTTACTAGCACAGTTTGAGTTCCATTAACTAACTAGTTAACTTAGCTCAGTTAGGCACACTGCCCCAGCGACAAATATGGTACAAGCCACTAAAATAGTGCTTGTGTGTGTGTGTGTTTGTGAATGGTGGAAATAAGGTGGCACTAAAATATTTTCACAAAATCAATTTTTTTGTTAAAATTTAACCCAACAGAAAAGCAAAGCTATTGTGCACATAGTAGATGCCTTTCTGGAACCTGGGGCTTTTGGACGGAATTTTGAAAAGGCTCAGGAGCCTGTGGCTGTTCAGCATACACCGATGACATCAGAGGGCAGTGATTGGTTAATTGGAATGTCCTTCCATAAGCAACAAGGGATGTTGAGCCAGGGACATGTCCTACTTGGGTAAATCACGTTATCCCCGCAGTCAGGTTGAATGGGTTTCATAGTGGGACAGTATTCCTGTTTGTGTGGTGCGAAAAAGCCTGACATACCTATTTGGCCCCTGAAATGGACTTTTACTGGCAAAGGGACTTGCAGACCCTCAATCACAAGGTAATTTATATGGCCCGCATTGTGACGCTGTCCAGTGACACAGCTCGATACTAATCGCAAAGCAGATAAGGTTATACGCTCACAGACTGAGGATTTGTCCCTTCAATGTTTTGGTGATTGAAAGCCAGAAATGAATTTATACAGAGAAAAGACATCCCTGAAATGTTTCAGTGATTTGTAACGGGGTAATAGTAGAACAATCTGGCAAAATGTTCCCGCAAAAGATGAAAACAAATACATAACAGCCTGACAGATATCTGCTTCCTTGTAGTTGCTATGCACCTTGTAAAATGATAGTCTCTACCTTTTTCTGTATTTCTGTTTATAACTTTTATTTTAGAAAGTTGCTCTTGTGGTCTCTGATGTGTGACTTGTGACATTCAATCTGTGTAATTTTTCAGTGGTGATAATGTTGCGGTTGTGTCGTGATATTTTGATTATTATTACGGTGGCTAAGCGAAGTTCATGTTTTCAGCGGGCATACTTACAAGTATTGCAAGAAGGCTTCCGTTAACCGCGTTCATGTGGTGAAAGGGTGTTTGGTGACAGAGCGGTGAAGTCATACGGCCTCATGCTTGGCAGTGTGGCATTGGCAGGTGCTCTATGGGGCAGAGCAGTGGGCAGAGGAGACAGAGGTGCTGAAACAGCATCGGTTCCCATATTTAGAACCCTCAGGGCCGCTCGCCGGGAATCCAGGATGTCTCTCGGCTGAAGGTGTGTTTATCTCAGCCCCGAAACGCCGGGGGACGGGAATTTTCCCCATAATGCCACGCGGCGTCGAATTAGATTTTTTACCAGCAGATGTGATGAACCCTGGTGGGGGCTGAATCTTTCGCACGGCACTCCCCTCCCCCCCCCCAACCCCCCCCCCCCCCCCCCCCACCCCAGCCCTGTGAGCTCTGTGGGACTCACGCCCAAGACGGCCAGGATTTTACCCGCAAAAACACACATCAACTGACTGCCAGAACGTCCTCTGGGGCTTCAGCCGCTGTTGAGAGGGAGAGGGAATGAGAGAAGGAGCTGGAGCGTGAGGAACAGAGGGCTAAATTTAACACGGGCTGTGTGAAATCCTTACACTTCAGATACAGCGCTGCTACGAGCGGTTCTTTGTCCATACACAAATCTGATTGTGTTGACTAATGGGTCAATAAGTGAATGGTCAAAAGCATTGTGTTATGTGCGTATGTGTACATTGCAGTCCACGAGTGTTTGGGCTGTGGCTCAGTTTTTTGGTGGCTTTGGCTCTGTACTCCAGCACATTGGACTTGAAACCGAAACAATGAACCTGAGGTCAAAGTGCAGACTGTCCGCTTTAATTTGAGGGGGCATCCATGTCCGGGGAACCGCGAAGGAATTACAGCCATTGTGGATGTGGGGGTGAGGGTGTGGGCTAGGGATGGGTTAAGAATTGGTGTGGTTTCCCTGCACCCCCCCATCGCCCCCTCCCCCCCATAGCTCAATTCTATCATTCTTCCTTTTCTTTCTCTCATCCTCCCACCTCCCTCATTCCTGTTGACCCCACGCTTTGGGGAGGGGGGGGGCGGGGGGGGGAGCAGCACGGCGTGCGCGATCGGCGGACGCTCGAGGACGAGACGCGCCAGTCGCCATGGAGAGACGGGCGGCGGACGGACGCGCGCTCGAGCGCGTGCAGTAAATCACCCGGCGGTGACAAGGCCGCGCTGCTTTTAGTTGCGCCTTATTGTTCGCCAACAATCGCTCTCCGCTGCTGGACAAGGTCAAGGCTGCTCTCTGTCCTCTCTAGAGGCCGTGGGTAGAGGGCTTGGTCACCAGGATGGGTGTGGCTCCCTCGTTCTCCAAGTCGTCCCGTTCTTGGAAAACGGAAGCGGACTTTGGCTTGGGTTGTTTCTTTCTTTTTTATTTCGCCTTTTGTTTGTTTGTTTGGAGCAGACACAAAGATGTGAGCAGCTATGGTTTTTTTGTTCCATTTCGTTTTAATTGTGCTATGTTTATGGATTAAATATGGCTGTAAATATACTGCAGTGTTTATGAAATGTAAAAAAAAAACAACACATTTTTAAAGAAAATGCAGGTGCAGGTGCAATCTGATAGTGCTGCCTGGCGTTGTAAATGGCCTGTGTGTCACATTCAGGTCACCCACCGGCATTAAATACTGGTTCTACATTGTTACATCATTAGCTCGGCAGATGGTCCAGTTCACGCCTTGCATAGCTTATGTTCTGAAAGCTGTGGCCTACTGTCCGTTGACGCAGGTGGCTGCCTTGCTGAAGCGATTAGGGTGAAGCGCCTGGCTTGAGAGCGTGGCGCATGGCCTTCTGGTGAGACGTCCAGATTCCTTTGACCGTTGTGCCGGGCTGATCGTTGCTGCGGTTTGCATGGTGACCTGCAGGCATCCGCTCGTCTCTCTTTCTTATGAACGCTACAGCAGTCGTGCCGGAGAGGGGTGTTTATGTACGAAGGCAGCTCTCATTTCACCCAGCACCGTGCGTGTGTGGTTCGATTTTAAATTCGTATTCGAATGACGCCTGATACGTGGTACGAGATGCTAACTCAGGGCATGTATGCATTGCCAGGCTTATAAATGATGATGTAGCCACAGTCAATGATGGAAATAACGATCTTATCAAATGATAACAATAGTAATAATGGGGAGCATTAATACAAGATAGTAAAATAACTCTGAGCAGTGATTGTGGTCCTTTACTGTCTGTATCACGTGAGTACTGTTACATGGTCCACATCAGTAATTTTCCACTGTCCACATCAGTACAGTTCCGTCTTCCACAAAAGTACGGTTCCATGTTCAATGTCAGTATTGTTCCAGGTTGCACATCAGAGATGCGTTCAAGTTCAGCTAACACAGGCGAATGTTTGTGGCGAACATGTTTTCTTTGAGCAGTTCAATTTGAACGGCTTTTTACGAACATTCCAAATTGTTTGCATTAAACATAAACAGACATGGCGACGAGAGTGTTTGTACTCACAGCCGCTTCTGTGATCATCGATGATAAAAAAAATAGCTAGCTAGCGAACAATAATAACATTGGCTAGCTAGAAAAAACTGATCACACTGCAGCATCTTCAATTGAAATACCCAACTGGTAACATTTCCCTCAGTCCAGCATCCATTTTTGTTCACCGCAAACTACCTTTTCAGGCCATTCGCTTATGTTTGCAAACGTTCTCGGCGAACACAAAGCTAATGGAAGAACGTTTTAAATAGTTTGCAAACGTTTGCAAATGTTCGCCTTGTTCGCTGAACTTGAACGCACCTCAATACTGTTCAATGGTCCACATTGGTAAAGTTCCTTGGTCCACGTCAGCACTGTTCCATGTTCCTCATCAGCACTGTTTCATGTTCCAGGTGCAGTTCCACTCTTTAGCACAATGCTTGAATTCCTTCAGTATAGTACATATCTTATACAATCTTGATCCCTCACTGCCTCTGTGAATGGGCCCCTCTGGTCTGTTCTGGTTTCAGATAGGCTAGGGAGTGAGGGCATAGAACTACACAGCAAAGCAACACCCAAATAAAACCCTGGGATGCCAGTTTTGTTTTAGAAGTGAAACCGCAAATGCCCAGTCAGTAGTGTGGGTCAGTGTTGTATCCACGCAACTTGTGGTGGTAAAAATAAAAGTGTTTTCCCTTTTAAAACTGAGGGAGAGAGAGGGACAGATAAACAAACCGGTGAACACTCAGACAAGGCAACAGAGTCGGCTGAAAAAAGTTTGACTTCAGGACTTTGATGCCATGATGCTATAATTGCTGAATTGGTCAGGTAGAGATCCAGCTGTATAAATGTGTTACCTGTAATAGTGTAACCTGGGTAAGTGGCTCTACATAAGAGCATCTGTTAAATGCAGTAATATAATGTAATGGAGACTGCGTTGCTCAGTCATTAGATTTTTTTGTTTGCTTTTAGCTCAGGGGTACATCAAAGTAATGGTTTTGTGGCTCCAAACTAGTGTGACGAGCAGGCTGCAGCCACCCCATTAAATAATCCTTATGCACACCTCTATTCACAGTCCTTACTTATATACCTGCTACGTACTTTCCACCTTCATATGCTTGTCTTTTACACAGCCTTGCTTTAAACACCCTTCCATTTACCTGTCTCCAGTTATAGCCCTACCATACCATGCCATCTGATTATCTATACATATCCATAATTCCTTCACACTTTCATCTCTCATATTCACATGCTTGTGTAATGGCAGCCACCTTCAACTGTTTATCATTCAGACTACCCTTACAGTGAGCGGGCTGCCATGGCAACTGTCCCCCCCCGCCTTTTTTTTTTCTGTGAGGTGAGAAGAGAGCAAGGCATGCTGGGAAGGCATCATGCTTCACCTCGAACAGCTCTCGGGGGTGCTTGAGTCCTTTTGGCCTGCCTATGCCACACTCTGCCTTGCTGAGCATCCAGAGAGAGTGGGGGAGAGAGAGAGAGAGAGAGAGAGAGAGAGAGGGGGAGGGACTGTAATTGCCCCATTTCTCCATCAGGAGTTGGGGGTTATCCAATCAAGATTACCGGGAACATTCGCTGTAATGTGAAAGAAGAATCATGATACGATTATTGCCATTTATTAGTGTTATTAATTTTAGAACAAAAATCGGTAGTTGCATAAAGAAAACATGGGGGTTGACCATAAGATTACTTGAATTACCAGGATTTAAGGGATAAAGATTCTCTGAAGCTTCCTTATAACTCTATGCTGAACAGAATAGACTTCCTGTCTGACTACAAGAGCTGGGTTTTTTTATCACCCTAAATCACTGAGCTCAATTACACAGGGAGATTCCCTGTCCACCCTTGTAACTCCTTCTTTACCATAGATATTACAGTCCTCCAGGTCCTTAGTCCTCTCTGTTTGCCTGTGTGGCAGATAGTGGCTCCATGTATGATTGGTCTCTGGTCTCTCCTGGGTTTTATATTCTAACTTGTTGTTTGATATTTGTACCAACTGAATGCTGTGGATGTGGTGCCAGTTTCCACCAAACTGGCGGTAAAGAAAGGTCTTTTGTGTAGGTGCCGAAAAGGATCTGGCCCTGTTGATGGAAGATTGCAGGTTTGATTCCCAGCTGGGCTATGACAAATGCTTCCCTTGGGGGGGTGGTTGAACAATGTCTGAATGGCCTCAGTAAATTACCCAGCCAAGTAAACGGGATAGAAACGTAAGCTTAAAATGTGAGCCGCCATATACAACGCAAGGGTGTTTCCCCAAGGACATTAATAACAACAGCGTGCCTGTCACACCGAGAAGAGATTTTTTTACTTGTTCCTTTATTTATGTTTTTATACAGCTGAGGTCTTTTCACGTATTACGCGAGATCGGGCGATGCAGTCGTCTGTTTTTGGTTTTGGCGATACGGCAGGGTGGGGGCAGGCCTTTTTGGAGCGTGCTGAAGAACGGTGGGAGTCGGTTTCTCTGGGTCCGCCTGCTCCTGCATTCGCCCTTGCAGAAGGATGGATGAGTCATGAGCTGCGTGCTGCTGAGGAAGAGGCCTTTTTTTTTTTTTTCAATTTCATGCCTTACTTTTGGGATGCCTGCCCCCTGGTGGACGGGTGTGGGAATAGACACAAGGCAAAATGCGGTGACAGGAATGGACTCGCATCCAGAATGTTACATATCTCACATTTAAAAAAGGCTGAACCAAGAGGGTCATTAAAGTATGTGGGTTATTTTGTTTAATATGGAGTAAAGTTATTTACAGTGGCGTTCATTTAATCCTCCCATTGCCACTATCTGTGTGGGGGGATCTTTATTTCATAAACACAATAAAAAAAAGGGATTGTGGCAAAGAAATAAAACAAATTTTCCTTTAAACAGCACAGAACGAAACTCTTTTCACGCGGGACACATCCCCCATGTGGCCTGCGTGCTGTGTGGTTAAAAACTATACGTGCTGCCATTTTGAATCAATCCTAGAAGATAATCTTTAGGTCATACGCTAGGGAAGGGGGAATCGAAGAATGGGAAATAATAGCAGGGCATTGAATAATAATAATCAAAAGTGGCTCCAGAATTTACTCCCTGTTGTGGTAGCGCCGACCCCGGTCCACGCCCGTACTTCTGGACCTACCACACTTGATCCCTGCATTTGCTGTGCAGTAACCCTCTCTTGCTGGACTCACTGTACCTTTGACCACAGTGCGCTAGTAAAATTCTAAAGGAAAGTGTTGCTCTCTCTCCGTTGTATTGTGTCTGTGACAACTGGGGATCCGCTGCTATATTTATCGACCAGGGTGAGCAGCGTAAGAGACACCTAGCCATGACATTTTTTTCATGGGCTCCGGTGAGCTGGGAGCTGGGGAGCTGAGCCTGGCAGCAACAGGTCGCACTGCTGCGTTCCGAACCCTGACTGTGTTTGGGATCTGCACTGAGGGGTAACCTCGCTGTTATGGAGCCCGACTGTGTCAGGGAACTGTGCTGTTGGGGAATCTGACTGTGTCAGGGAACTGCGCTGTTGGGGAATCTGACTGTGTCAGGGAACTGTGCTGTTGGGGAATCTGACTGTGTCAGGGAACTGCGTTGTTAGGGAATCTGACTGTGTCAGGGAACTGTGCTGTTGGGGAAACTGACTGTGTCAGGGAACTGCGCTGTTGGGGAAACTGACTGTGTCAGGGAACTGTGCTGTTGGGGAATCTGACTGTGTCAGGGAACTGTGCTGTTGGGGAATCTGACTGTGTCAGGGAACTGTGCTGTTGGGGAATCTGACTGTGTCAGGGAACTGGACCGGTTGGATATGTTATGTAAGTCCGTGCATTATGCTGGTGTGGGCATTGTGTAGGGGATATATTGCGTAGGAGCGTGTGTTACAAGCTGTGCTATAATGCATCTGACTGATGTTGGCATGCCAGCGGATGGAGCCGGTGTGAGGTACCATTAGCATGTGAGGCGGTGCTCGTCATTTTGACGACACCCTTGTACTCGCTCTTCACGATACGGCGTGAAAGACGTGTGACACGCTGTCCGGCAGCGTCGCTGGCAAATGGAAACGGATCCGAGGCAGATTTACGCTTTGCTGCCATCGATCATGTAGCCATGACAACAAGGCTCTCCGGGCTTACAGACAGCTTGGGAGTGCAGCTGCCTGCGCTCGGGGAATATACTGCCTCTTGCTTTTTATACTGAACCTGCCTGAGTGTGTGTGTGTGTGTGTGTGTGTGTGTGTGTGTGTGTGTGTGTGTGTGTGTGTCTGTGTGTGTGTGTGTGTGTTGTGTGTGTCTGTGTGTCTGTGTGTGTCTGTGTGTGTGTGTCTGTGTGTGTCTGTGTGTGTCTGTGTGTGTGTCTGTGTGTCTGTGTGTGTCTGTGTGTGTGTGTGTCTGTGTGTGTCTGTGTGTGTCTTGTGTGTTGGTGTGTGTGTGCTGTGTTGTGTCTGTGTGTGTGTGTGTGTTTGCTGTGTGTGCTGTGTGTCTGTGTGTCGGGTGTGTGTGTGTGTAGTTGTTCTGAAGTCGGACTAGTGTGTGTGCTTGCATTCCGTTGACATCACTCTCTGTCTCTTGCTCGTCTTTTGTCAGTCGTCTAGTCACATGTGTGCATCTACTCTCTTCCTACTCTCCTCTCCTGTGCTCTCTCTCTCTTCCTCTCCCTCTCCTGTGCTCTCTCTCTCTCTCTCTCTCTCTCTGTCTCCCTCCCTCTCTGCATTAATGGCTCATTTTGCATTGATGGCAGTATTTTCACTTAACTGAAATGCGAGGAAGGTGGTGCACTTTACTGAAATTCCAAGTGCTGCATTCTGGAGAGTTCGTGCTTGACACATCAGTTATCCTTCGGGTGCAACAACCGACGGTCCACGTTTCCCGCCTCAGTGAAACCAGTTAGGCCACACACACACACGTACAGACACACACACATGCACGCACACACACACACGCACACTGCTTCTCTCCCTCCTCTCTCCCTGTACTCCCACACTGAGCTGCAATGTGGAGAAGAAAGCTACACAGCACTCGAGCCAAGCTCTGCAAGACCGCACCGTGAGTCTAATCTGCGTCTCGGGGGGGGGGGGGGGGGGGCTGTGTGCAGGTCGCATTTTCACACTTCTGGATCAGCGCGGGCCTGCGCACCTGCTAATTTTGCACAGCGAGAAACCTCCGTGCCTTCGGGAGCACGCCGTCACCGAGCGTTTGGAACCGATCCTCATTAGATTAGAGTGAGGGCCTTCATAATGGGCCTGCTTAATGGGTGTTAGCCACTGCAAGACCTCTGTAATTTTATTCACAGAAAATGCGCACTGTGTTTTATTTTGGGGTGGGGGGGAGGTGTATTTGAAATGTCTGATTTGACTGCTGGTTTTGGGTTAATTACTCCAGCACATCCAGTACCCACCCCCTCTCCAGTAGTGTACGTTGTCATCCATTGCCTTCAGTATTTTCAAAGGTATTCTTTAAAATTTCATAATCTCAGCACTGAAATAGCTTTACGTCAGCACGTGCGTATTTATATATGTATGTGTGAGTCTCGGCAGTGGTGCAGGATTGTACCATTTTGCAGGGGCGGCGGGGGGGGGGGGGGGGGGGGACTTGATACACCCCCACCTCAATCAGCCGATCCTAACACCCACATGTCCCACAGATAAGCGAGCGCGAGATGACTCTCTCTCTCTCTGGCTGCCCACCTTCAGTTTACGGTTATGTCTCTTTTGTTCCTTAGTGAAGTGCACCAGAGACAGGGAGCAAAGAGGAAGGGCTCTGCAGTTCAGAGCTCTGGAGTGCTGGCTGTCTGGGGCTCAGCGCTGCCAAGAGGTAGCCTGGTTCAGACTGGCAGAGCCTCATCCGTTAAACAGGGGAAGGGGTTCTATTCTGATGATGATGATGATGATGATGATTATGGCAATCATCAATGTGATTGTGATGGAGATTATATATATATATATATATATATACATATATATTATTATTATTATTATTATTATTATTATTATTTCACATATATATAGGATACAGGGGGATGCTTGCTGTCTGTAGTTACTTCATGAAAGCACATGGTGTGTGTGGTTTGTGCACACTTAAGTGGAAGTAGCGGGGAGCCCCAAGGCTGCGCGCTGTAGCTGTGTAATGGAACCCCCTGTGCTAATTACTATAATGGCGCTAACTGGTTGTTTTCTTCTGTTCGCAGGGCGGAAAAAACAGAAGTGTTGAGTGAGGACCTTCTGCAGGTGAGATAATGGCTTTCCATTTGTTCACAAATGGGTTTTGTGTGTGTGTGTGCATGCATGTGTGTGTGTGTGTGTGTGTCTGTCTGTCTGTCTCTCTCTCTGCCTGTGCCTGCTTGTGTTTGTGTTTTTGTTGTGTAGACACACCCAGGTTTCGACTGGTACGCCCCTACCCCAAACCCCGGGCTGCAATTGCAAGCTCCCCCATCCCCCCCCCACTCCCCCAGCTGCAAATTTTTCCGGTACACCCATGATTGGAACTCTGGTGCCATTACTGGGAGAGAGAGAGTACAAGTTGAGTATGTGTGCCGATGTGTCTATTTGCGTGAAAGCGGGTGTGTTATGAATGTTAAGTGAGTGATCTGCGCTTCTTACTCTCAACATATTGATTAGCCTGAAATGGAGTACAGGGCCTCATTCTTAAAAGGCCCAGCCGAGTGAGAATTACTCCGTGCAACATCAAAGAGTCAACAAGCCCGATGAAGTGAGATTATAAGAGGAACGAAAGAAAGATTTTGTATCCTTTATTGTAGGCGTGTGTAAGTGTAGGAGGTGGGAGTTGTGTGGGTAGCTGCTGTAAGTTCTCTGCCTTCATCTGGGTTTTATCTGGGGTTTAATGAAGTAGCTCTTGAGCTGTGACTAATCTCTGACTCTGGACCACAGACAGTTATCTTTCACTATACTACTATGTGTGTGTGTGTGTGTGTGTGTATGTTTGCATGTGCATGTTTTGTGAGTCTGTGTGTGTGTGTGTGGGTGTGTGTGTTGTGTGTATCTGTGTGCACGTCTGTGTCTGTCTGTGTGTGTACGTGTGTGTGTGTGTGTGTGTGGCATGTCTGTGTCTGTGCGTATCTGTGTTGCGTGTCTGTTTCTGTGTCTGTGTTTGCGTGTGTGTGTGCGGCCTGTCTGTGTCTGTGTGCATCTGTGTGCATGTCTGTGTTGTGTGTGGTTAGTGTTGGTGCATGAGTGCAAATGAGTTAGTGTTATACAAGTGGAAGAGTGCACGTTGTGTTGAATTGATAGGCTGGACCCTGGGTCGGCCGTTTGAGCATGCTCACAAGCAGGTCTCATTTGGCCAGGTGGAGAAACGCCTGGAGCTGGTGAAGCAGGTGTCCCACAGCACTCACAAGAGGCTGACCGCCTGCCTGCAAGGACAGCAGGGGGCAGAAGTGGACAAGAGGTCCGTCAAATCCCCTTCGGTACGTGCCAGTAACACATCGCCCTACTAGGAACACTCACTGTCTTTTCAAAGCTAGTATAACATGCACTGCTTTTGTCTGTTGTCAGTATTAGAGCAGAATGCCATGGCTCCAATACATGCGGTGTGTTGTGGTTACTTTTGGTCGGACTGGTCTTGGAATTGTTCTGTTCTTTTTCTCTCTTGCTCTCTCTCTCTCTTCCCTTTTTCACTCCCTTTCATTCCTCTCTCGACAGAAAAAGCTTCCCCTTACCACACTGGCACAGTGTCTGCTAGAGGGGGCTGCAGTGCTGGGAGACGACTCTCTGTTGGGGTGAGTTTCCTCAACAAGCACACACACACACACATACACACACACAGACACACACACACACATACACACGCGCGCACACACATACACACACACGCTGTTACTCACAGATGCAAACGCACATGCTCTTACGCACTTTTACACAAACACACGTTGTACAATGGGCTGGCCTGGTGATCGGGATTATCTCTGTCCTCTAATTGGCTGTCTCCCGGTGAGATCGTGTTCTCATTGGCTGTCCCTTGCAGGAAGATGCTGAAGCTGTGTGGAGACACCGAAGACAAGCTGGCCCAGGAGCTCATCCTCTTCGAATTTCAGATTGAACGCGATGTGGTCGAACCGCTCTATGTGCTGGCTGAGGTGAACCACCCACTCACTGACCATGAGCGTCCTTCCACTCTGACCATAACCACAACTGCAACCGTTCCCTTCTCAGTTTTGTGAACCCCACGGTCCTCGTGGTCTCCTCTCAGAAATGGGCCGTCTGACCGAGAAATTCGCTACTGTGACACCCACAGAGAGAGTTTGACGCGTATCAGTGACACTCTTCTCCCTGATATGTTAATAGCCTGCAGCAGCTTCGTACTGTGAAAAACTCCCGTTCTCTTCACAGGAGGCAGGCGTCCAATTAAATCCAAATCCTTTGACCCACCATCTAATCACTAATTACTAACCCTGGCTTGATTAATGATTGTTTTGCATCACTGGGGCTCTGTAACACTGGCTGAAAGGACCAAACCTCCTCTTGAATTGAACTAGTAATGTTCTTTTTTTGGGGTTATTAAGAGGGTGAGTCAATGCACCGATTTAGCCCGATGGAATGTATTTAGTTGGTAATTACCTGGTCGAAACCCATTGGTAAATTGCTGTTTTCTCTGTCTCAAGGGGTTGTGTCTTATAATTGGTTCTTCTGAACGGATCCTCGTCCTGTGATTGGTCCCGCAGGTGGAGATCCCCAACATCCAGAAACAGAGGAGACATTTAGCCAAGCTCGTCCTGGATATGGACTCCTCAAGGACCCGGTGAGGAACAATCTCACATTTCTCATTTCCAATCCACTGCTCTATTTTAGTATATCTTACGAGTGCATATTCTTATGCTCCATTTTCTCCTTTGATTTTTTTTTCTCTTGTTTTGTGTGACCTCTAATGTGTACCTACCCGCAAAACCTTTTTGATTGAGAGAGATAATTAAAGACAAAGGATGCTCAATCTGTAGCTTATTTTGTGTTCACTTTTAGAATATGTCTCTTCTCGTTATGTGTTATATTTTGGGAGGAGTCCTGTTCATAGTCACGTCGGTTCAGTCGTTTTAATTGAACTGAAATTGAATAGGAGAGCAGAGGCACAGAGAGTACAAAAGAGAGAGAGAGGTGGGGGGACATTATATTGTTTGTTTTTTTTGTATGTACACAACATTTTTGTACGTACACACGGGGCATTTCCTGCTCCTCCTTTGCTAAATTGTTGTGTACGTGAACTGTATTTGAGTGTAGCCGTCAGCCACCATCAGCACAGAGAAACAGAATAGATCCAGGTATAGATACGATGAAGCCATTTTATTGAGGGGTACATCGGTAATGCTGCACATTTTCACTGCTTATACATGCAGTTAAATGTAATGGTATTGGAACAGTGGCACCATTTTTGTTGTTTCAGCTCTGTACTCTGGCACACTGGATTTGAAATAAGAAAAATGAATGTGACAGGGTGTCACAGCGGTGCAGTGGGTAGCACTGTTGCCTCACAGCAAGAAGGTTGCGGGTTCGAATCTTGGCTTGAGACCTTTCTGTGTGGTGTTTGCATGCTGGGTGTGCCCTGCGATAGTTTGGCAGCCTGTCCAGGGTGTATTCCTCTCACCCAATGCACGCTGGGATAGGCTCCAGCGCCCCCGCGACCCCGCAACCCTTCTCAGGATGATGTACAGATGATAGACGGATGGAAAATGAATGTGGAATGAGGTTAAAGTCCAGAGGGTCAGCTTTAATTTAAGGCTATTTACATCCATTCATGTAGGAATTGCAGCCCTTTTATGCATAGTCCCCCCATTTTAGGGGAGCAAAGGGGAGCAAAAGTAATTGGACAAATCAACATAATCTGAAATAAAGTTTTCATATTTAGTACTTGGTTGCAAATCCTTTGCATCCGCTGACCGCATGGAGTCTGTGATCCATAGACATCAGTCTGTGTCTTCCCTGATGATGCTCTGCCAGGCCTGTACTGCAGCCATCTTTCTGTTTGTTTCTGGGGCAGTCTTGCCTTCGGTCTTGTGTCCAGGACGTGAGACGCGTAATGAATTCAGGAAGTGGGTGATCCACTTGGCCAGTCAAGAACGTTCCACATTTTGGCCCTGAAAAAATCCTTGCTTGCCTTAGCAGAATGTTTGGGGTCGTTGTCCTGCTGCATGGTGTAGTGCCATTCAATGAGTTTTTGAGGCATTTGGTTGGTTCTGAGCAGATAAGATGTTTCTGCACGCTTCAGAATTCATCCTGCTGTTCCTGTCAGCATTCACATCATCAATGAGGACAAGTGAGCCAGTTTCCATGGCACCCATACATTTTCCTCTTTCCCTCCACATTTTCCTCTTTCCCTCACTTTTGTACAGGTTAATACTTGTCTCATCTGTCCATAAGACTTTGCTCCAGAACTAAAGTTCTTTAAATGTACTTTTTAAAAAAAATCAAACTGTAATCTGGCAGTTCTGTTCTTGAGTCTTTCCAGTGGTTTGCATCTTGTGGTGAACCCTCTGAGGTTATGCTGGTGTAGTCTTGATGCCCCTACACACAGTTGGCCAGGCTGGTCTAATATCTCTTCCTGGCCCCTAGGTGGCAGCAGTCCTCAAAGTCCTCAAGCCATCCCAGTAACCAGCAGCAGGGCGGGGCCAAAGCCGACCATCTCAGGGAGGAGATGGAAGAGGCAGCCAATCGGATGGAGATCTGCAGGGTGATTTGCTGTCTCCCTCTCTACTGATAGGCCTGTCACTCTACCTTTCTTTGTTCTGTATCTATAGTTTAAACCTGGGCTGTCCAACCCTTTTCCTGGAGATCCACCATCCTGTAGGTTTTCATTTCAGCCCTAATTTGGCACACAGGATTCTAGTAATTAGAAGCTCAACAAGATCTCTCGAAGTTGAATGAGGTGTGCTCTGTTAGGGTTGTAGGTAGGTTATCAGGAACAGGGTTTGGCAGCCCTGATTAAATCTTCCATTTTCATCTGTTTCCCAATAAACCTTACACTGTAATATACTGTATGGGGGTGTGACATAGCTCAGGAGGTAAGAGCGGTTGTCTGGCAGTCGGAGGGTTGCCGGTTCGATCCCCCCGCCCTGGGCATGTCAAAGTGTCCCTGAGCAAGACACCTAACCCCTAATTGCTCCTAACGAGCTGATTGATACCTTGCATGGTAGCCTTTCACCGTTGGTGTGTGAGTGTGTGTGTGAATGGGTGAATGAGAGGCATCAATTGTAAAGTGCTTTAGATAAAAGCGCTATTTAAATGCAGTCCATTTACCATTTATGTAACTGCATTAACTTCCACCAACCACAAATCAGCCAAATGTGTATGTATCGCATGCACACTGAAATGCATTTCCGGATTTAAAAATTTAAAATCTTAATTGTATTAGGAAAATATTCACCTGAATTTGAATTTGTTTCTCTTCTAGGATCAATTATCAGCAGATATGTATAATTTTGTGGCCAAAGAAATAGACTATGCAAACTACTTCCAGACGGTAAGCCCAATGTTCACATTATTCTGTTGACTGTTTGCACACTGTTGTTTCCGGTTAAACAGTTGGTTAACCCATGTAACTTCCGTATTACAACTACACGTTGTTAATCTGACACATAACTTTGTTGGTTTCTGGAATTAAATATTATTGGAATAATCCTAGCCCTATAATAAAGCTTTAGCCTAAGTCTGATCCAGTGCAACCTTACCATAACCTGCAGGAAGTGACATGCATAGCTGTCACAAAGTATGGTGTTATGTCTGTTTAGCCAAATCAGTGGCATGTGTAGCAGAGGCATATTATGGTGTTAGTATGCTGAAAAAATCACTCCGATCCTCTCTTTCCCTCTCGTTTTCTCTCCCTTTGTCCTCCTCTCCTCTCTATTTTCCCCTCTACTATCCCTCTCTCCTCCTTTGCTCCTGTATCTGCAGCTAATAGAAGTGCAGGCAGAGTACCACAGGAAGTCTTTAGAGATCCTGCAAAGTATCCTGCCTCAGATCAAAGCTCATCAAGGTGAGTCCCCACTGCTTCCTGTCATGTGACCTTTCTGCAGTTCAGCAGAAACAGTAGTCGCATCATCCTCCTGCAGCTTCCAGCTACTTCCTGTCACATGACCACAATGCAGTGCCCAGAGAGTGACTCGTTGTGTGTAAGCTGTGCAGACAGAGCCAGAAAGTCTACATGTACATGGCAGGAAGTGTGCTAACGTATGGTCTTTGTGTGTGTGTGCACGCAAACGTGTGTGCCTGCATGCATGTGTGCGTGCATGTGTTTGTGCATTTTCACACTGTGTTGGTGCAGAGGCATTACTTTACATTACAGGATTTTAGCAGACGCTCTTATCCAGAGCGACTTACGCAACTTTCACATAGCATTGACATTGCATCCATTCATATAGCTGGACAGATACTGAAGCAATGCAGGTTAAGTACCTTGCTCAAGGGTACCCGGGGAATCGAACCTGTGACCTTTAGGTTACAAGACCAGCACCTTACCCGTTATACTGCACTGTTACCCATTACGTTACACAGAGGCCTGGGTGGAGAAGCCTTCGTTTGGGAAGGCGCTGGAAGAGCACCTGACGGTCAGCGGTCGCGAGATCGCCTTCCCCATCGAGGCCTGCGTGACCATGCTGCTGGAGTGCGGCATGCAGGAGGAGGTGAGACCTCTCCCAACCCCCCACCCTCCACCCCGCCCTGTCCCGCCCCCCACACCAGAAGGTCTCCACACACCTCCGCACCCTCAGCAGGACCTTACCGCGCACCCCGCTCAGAACCCTAATCAAGGCTCATCCCATGAAAACTGAATTAAAGTGAGGGATAATACGGGAGGAATGCTTATTAACCCTTATTCTGCACTCTGAGCGGATTGTGTGACACTTAGGTCAGACACCGTGAGGAGTGAGTTTAAAAAGTGATTTAAAAAAAAAACGCTTTTTGACTTGTGCAGTTAGCGTTTGTTCAGTTAACAGGTGAATGAAACGTTTGGTCTGGTGCTGTCACTCACGCCAATGAGATTTAAGAAGCTGGTCACGTGGTGTTGCCCTGGCCAGTGAGAGCGAAGCAGAGCCCAGCCACTTCACGCTTGCTTTGTGGGTTTGTAGGGCCTGTTCCGCGTGGCTCCTTCGGCCTCCAAGCTGAAGAAGCTGAAGGCGTCGCTGGACTGCGGCGTCCTGGACGTGCAGGAGTATTCCGCTGACCCCCACGCCATCGCGGGTGAGCCATGCCACCCACATGCAACCATCGCCATGGCATCCGTTACCAAGGACATTGGCCTGTCATGTGGTGTGAACTTTGTGCCTGACAGAGGTCCCCCTCCCTTTCTTTCTCTCGCTCTCTCTCTCTTTCACACACGCACACACATACACACACTTTCTCTCTCTCTCTGTCTCACTCTTTCTTTCTCTCTCTCTCTCTCACACACACACTCTCTCTCTCTCTTTCATACACACACAAATGCACTCTCTCTCTCTCTCCCTCACTCTCTCTCTCTCTCTCTCTCTCCCTCCCTCTCCCTCTCTCTCTCTTTCGCTCCCTCTCTTAGGGGCACTGAAATCCTACCTACGTGAGCTCCCAGAACCATTAATGACCTTTGATCTCTATGATGAGTGGATCCAGGCTTCAAAGTAAGAGCTCTTTGCTTCAGTACTCCTGCAAACTCTTCACCGTGAGCACCAGTACATTACACAGAGCCTGGGTCCTGATAGGTCATTTGACACTACAGGTTATGCTTCCTGGCTCTCGGCTCTGAATATCTGCTTACCAGAAGTCACTGCACGTACATATTTTAACTTCACGTTCACTAACACTCATGACACATTGAATACCACAGTCTCTTCACAGACGGTGGAATCGGGGACCTTCTTGTTTGAGCCATCTTCTGTAGAGGAATTTGGATCTCCTATTTGACCTGTTTTGTTGTGACAGTCTATTACTGCTGCTAAAAAGTGATGATGTGACGCTGTGTGGGCTTTTCTCTGCCATAATCGTTTCTCTCTTGGCAGTATTCAAGATCAGGACAAGAGACTGCAGGCGCTGCTGGCAGCTTGTGAGAAGCTACCCCCAGACAACATCAACAATTTCAGGTGAGCCTTCACCCTCATCCAATTCTAAATGGACTTTTAACGTACAATGTTTGACATGTTTTTCTGTTCCAGAGGAGAACAAAGATGCTTCAAAGCTTTGAGATGAGAGAACCACTATTATGATAACTGCTGTTTTTTGTTTGGCCATATCAAGGGAAATTTGCATTCAAGGTGACTTCTTCTGTAGTGTACATATCGCACATTACGGCTCAATATTTACCGTAGCGTCTCTGGATGAGCTGCCTTGCTTTAAAAAGGTGAAACTAGAGCTCCCCACTAAAGCCCGCAGCCTTCTGGTTGCACATCCCGTTCTTCACGGGCGTGTACGCTCTGTCGCTGCTGCGTAGTGCCGAGCGCTCACCTGAAAGTGTGCGTGATGCGGGTGTTTTGTGGGATAAATTTTTGTTTTTAGTAAATGTTGTTGCTAACATGTAGGGGGTGAGGTGAGAAGAGGGCATTGTAGGTTGGCTGTCATTTTCTGTCATTGCCTTGACAACTGTGTCTGGGTTTGAGCCTTGAAACAGTGTCCAGGTTTGAGCCTTGACACAGTGTCTGGGACTGAGCCTTGACACAGTGTCTGGGTCTGAGCCCTGACACAGTGTCTGGGTCTGAGCCTTGACACAGTGTCTGGGACTGAGCCTTGACACAGTGTCTGGGTCTGAGCCTTGACACAGTGTCTGGGTCTGAGCCTTGACACAGTGTCTGGGTCTGGACCTTGACACAGTGTCTGGGACTGAGCCTTGACACAGTGTCTGGGTCTGAGCCCTTGACACAGTGTCTGGGTCTGAGCCTTGACACAGTGTCTGGATCTGAGCCTTGACACAGTGTCTGGGTCTGAGCCTCGACACAGTGTCTGGGTCTGAGCCTTGACACAGTGACTGGGTCTGAGCCTTGACTCAGTGTCTGGGTTTTCAGTGGAAATATATTTACCAGCGCGCTTCCTTTGGCCATGCTGTGGTAAGTCGTGTCATAATTCTTTTTCTTGTAACAAGCCTGAAAGGACCCATATACGGGTAGTTATTTATCCTTTTATCATTTTTTTTTTTTTACCGGTGAATTCTTTTCCCCCCTTTTCCCCTAATTTAAAATGCCCAGTCATATTTAGTGCGTTCAGGCTCTTTCTCCTGACTGCAGCGTCCTCTGCCAGTTGAGGAGGAGGCGGTAAAGCGCGCGGCCTCAACTGAAGCTCGCGGGGGGGATTCGCGGGGCGAGATGGTGCCTCTTTTCTCTCGCGCCGTGTCGAGGGGGCGCGCCCCGCGCGCGGCTGTGTGGCGGCCCGCGGAGGCTCTGTCTGACCCGAGGGCCTGGGAGCGGGCCCCTGCTAAATGCAGCCCTTCCTCCTCAGGGCTGGTTCTGTAGGAAGGAAGCATCACTCTGCCCCCTGCTGGGCTGGAGGCCACAGTGCGCACACGCCCAGGATCCTGTAGTCAGATTCTGCAGCTTATCGCCGCGCCAGAGATTTCAGTATCAGCTGGACAAGACACACGAGCCATCAGACGCACCTTTTTATTTTGCGGTTTTTGTGTTAGTTTGGGGGGGGGGGGATGCGACGATGACATTATCCCACCGAGGGTGTCTCCTGCCAACCAAGCATGTTTAATTTGTTTGGAGTCCTTTTCCGTGGGGAGGGCAGGAGCTCGTTAGCGCGTTAGCACGGATGCAGATGTCCTTTGCCTGCTTTCTTTGGGCAGTCTGAAGTCTGACGGCATGCCAAGGTTACACCTTCAAATTGAAAATTCAAACCGAAGGTTCAAACTGAAAGGGAGGGAAACCGAAATAACAAACTGCCGGCCTGACGGTGTTTCATGACTCCTGCTTTATTTGGCTGTTGTTGGTTCTGGTGGTGGTCATACGCTGTGTCTGTTGGCATACCCCAGAGGCAGGCAGAGACCCCCTTCTGTCGCTGCTCAGTGATCAGTTATGAAATATTGATTGCATTTTTAATAATTGCCTGAGCCTACAGTGCTGGTTTCCAAACTGTGTTCTTGTGTGACAGACTTTCAACAGAAATGCACAGTAGACATTGTGCTAATCGCATTCTTTGCTCTAGTTACGGTATGCAGGAAGAGACACGTTTTTTTTTTAAAGGATATATTTTCTTTAATCCATATTTGCACATACATATGTCAGACTATATTTCAACAGTGGGATCAGAGGAAATGTATTCAGCCATGAATTGGGCAGTGGGCTCTAAAGATTTGGGAATCCCCGGATGAAGGCATTGCAGAATTAAGGGCGGCAGTGTGGTACAATGGCGTATAAGGAGTTGGTCTTGTAACCTAAAGGTTGCAGGTTCGATTCCCTGGTAGGACACTGCCGTAGTACACTTGAGCAAGGTACTGAACCTGCATTGCTCCAGTATATATCCAGCTGTATAATTGGATACAGTGTAAGTTGCTCTGGATAAGAGCGTCTGCTAAATGCCTGTAGTTTAATGTAATTACCTCTCTGTTCTTGCTACATTCACGGTGTTGCTGCTGTTGCGCTGTATCTCTGTGTGGGTTCATCTTAATCTCTGCACCTTTATTTTCTTTCAGTTCTTTTGGTTTTCCCCTTTTCTCTACAGTGAGGCGCTCAGCCGGCCGCCGTGTTGACATGTGACAGGCTGCTGAAGGATCAGTGGGTTTGAGTTAACCTGCCCCCTGACCTCACAGTCGCCACGCGCCTCTGTCTCTCTGTCGCCAGGTATTTGATCAAATTTCTGGCCAAGCTGACGGAGTACCAGGATGCCAACAAGATGACGCCAGGCAACATAGCCATCGTCCTGGGGCCCAACCTGCTCTGGGCTCAGACTGAAGGGTGGGTGCACGCGATTCCTGACTTAGGAGACCACAACTGAACTGTTCCCCTAACTAAATGGTGCAGGGCTTTAAATGGTGCAGTGCTTATGCAGTGTGGGGGGGGGGGTTATATGGTGGTGTTAAATGGTGCAGTGTTAATGTGGTGTGTGGGGGGGGGGTTATATGGTGGTGTTAAATGGCGCAGTGTTAATGTGGTGTGGGGGGTTATATGGTGGTGTTAAATGGCGCAGTGTTAATGTGGTGTGGGGGGGTTATATGGTGGTGTTAAATGGCGCAGTGTTAATGTGGTGTGGGGGGGTTATATGGTGGTGTTAAATGGCGCAGTGTTAATGTGGTGTGGGGGGTTATATGGTGGTGTTAAATGGCGCAGTGTTAATGTGGTGTGGGGGGGGGGGGGGTTATATGGTGGTGGTGTATGTTACAGTGTTAAATGGTTCGGTGTTAAATGGTGCAGTGTTAAATTCTGTTCTTCCTGTGTGGAAACCTCTCCTGACAGGAACATCACAGAGATGATGACCACTGTGTCCCTGCAGATAGTGGGAATCATTGAGCCTATCATCCAGCATGCTGACTGGTTTTTCCCTGGAGGTAAGATAAACACACACACACACACCTTTCAGTTTCACATTCTCATACTATCTCACAATCCCTTTCTCTCTGTATCTCTCACACACAAATACACTCAGATTTTTTTATAGTTTTTCTCCCTCCTCTCTCTGTCTCCCTCTCTCACACATATGCACATGCACACACACACACACACACACACTCACAGAGCTCTGTTTGAGTTTGTATAGAGGTTAATCAATCAATCAGTCAGTCATCCTAACCTCAGTTCTTTCTCTCTTCTGATCCCTGTTCTGCAGTCTTATATCTGTGTAAACACGGAGTGGACACAGCAGTGACTTGTTTGCTCGTAAAGCCCTGAACTCTGCTGCAGTGAACCCGAGTTCACCCCCCCCCCCCCCCCGACCCCCCAATCTCCTCGTCCTTTCACGCTTCGCACCTCGTCTCTCTCTCTCTCTCTCTCTCTCTCTCCTCTCCAGAGATCGAGTTCAACCTGACGGGGAACTATGGCAGCCCTGCCCACACTAACCACAACTCCAACTACAGCACCACGCCCTCCCCCGACATGGACCACGCCGACCGCAAGCAGCACGACCAGGGCCGACGCCCGCTCAGCGTCGCCACCGACAACATGATGCTGGAGTTCTATAAGAAGGATGGGTAGGGGGCAGCCAGGTTTTACTAAACAACCCCTCCTCACCCCCACCCCCTCCCTCATTCCAATACCAAGTGTAGTAATGGTAGGAGAGTTCTGTTCTCTTTTTCTTTCTCTTTCCCTCTCTATCTCTCTCTCTGCCCTTCTTTCCCTTTCAGTTCCCCCTGCTTCTTCTCCTGCCCCTTCCATTAATTTTGACACGCTTCTCACTCCACCTCCCACTCCTGCCAACAGGCCTTCATCCTTATTAACTCCAATCCCCTCCACCATCTTGGCTCTGAGCAGGGCCCTTTTCCCCCACAGTTTCCTGCTTACTGATCTGATTGAATGACCTAGTCCATCTGACTAACCCTGACCCCATTATTTCTCTCCCAACCATGCAGCATTAGGAAGATACACAGGTACTGTACAGCTCTGCAGACAACTCCTCTGCATGGTTGTTTTTTTAATATCTTTTTTATTCTGTCTCCCTACAACCATTTTTCTCTCACATTATTTCCTACTTCCTTCTCCCTCCACATTCACTCTTTCTCTCTCTTCCTTCCATCTTTACTTCCCTCCTTTTCTTATTGATCAGATCTCTCCCTTTCCACCACCTCTCTCCCACATCTCCCTCTGCGTGTCTCTCCTGTGTCTCTTAATAATTCTCTGTAGGTAATATTTCCTGCTGTCCGTATGGATAATGCATAAGAATGTAAATCACAAAGGTCACTGGCCTTCACGGTTTCACTAGCTTCGTTTCCAGTGGCCCAGGGCAGGAGCTGGTGCGTGAGGTGTCTCTGATTGGCCGTGTGTGTGTGTGTGTGTGTGTCCCGTCGCAGTATGGGGGTGCGCGTGATGGACACCTCGTGGGTGTCACGGAGGGGCTCCTCCACTTTAGCACGCAAGGCCTCCTCCACCCCCCCGAGCGTGCAGACGCCCACTGCGTCCGCCGACTCGCTCATCCCCGAGCAGCCCGGAGAGCTGTCTGCCTCCCCCTCCCCCACACCCCCGCCCACAGCCGGAGACCGGGCTGGGTAAGAGCACTGCTCCGCGCACGCGTGCATGCACACACACACACACGTCCACACACACACACACACTGATTCACACACACGTACAGATACACGCGCACAGTGCAGAATGTCTCTCTCTGGATCTTCGCTCCCTGTTCAGTCGCGCTGTATTTTTGTTGTTGTTCTTCATTATTTGCAGCTCCGATGACGGGCCGTCCCACGGATCAGAGTCCTGTTACGTGTACCCGTCCCCTGGGGAGAACAGGCCGCCTCCCCCCTACCCCACCTCCCACCACTACTACCCCAAAGTCCCGCCCTGCCCTCGCCCCGTCGCCCCCGGCCCCGAGTCCATCCCCCCGGGGGACTCCCCCCCTCCGGTCCGCTGGGCCACAGCCAGCCCCCCCATCCTGGCCCCCTCCTCCTCACCCCCCCAGCAACTGGACATCAACTCCAACCCCAAACCCAGCTGCCTGCACCTCCCCAAACCCAGTTCCCTCTGCGACGCCCCCCCACCCGAGGCCAGTGCCGCCAAACCGCCCCCTGTGCTGTCCCGGATCGACCCCTCCCTCGGAGGCCCCTCCAGCCTCTCCCAGTCTGCCCCCCCACCATGGGGAGCCTGCGCCTGCATTCGAGAGAGAGGACCCCGACTGGCTGGGTGAGTACGACACCCACCTCAATAAAGAGCAGTGATTGGCTGACCGTGGCCGTGGAGATCGTCCCTCTCTTCTCCCCTCTTCACATCAGCCTGGTTTTCTTTTTTGGATCCAGTTTTAACATGGAAAGGCTACATTTCTTAATGTAGCAAAATAAAAAAGGCAGTTTTGACAAGATGGAGGGAGTTTATGGTGTAACCAAGCGACCGCTGTTGTTGAAATCTTGCAGAGACACAGAAGCGTGGCTTCTGATAAAAAATTCCTAAACATAGTGAAGCTTACTGGAGGTCAGCTTCTGAAATCCCAGAGACACAAGGCTTTCTTTAAGGGGTCTATTTAGGGAACTCGTCAGGTGGTGTTATCCCTTGCAAACGTCCCTTGCTTTGGTGCTGATGCTCTGATATCCCAGAATTCCCTTGAACACCCGCCTCATTTCAGCTCCGCCACGATGCCCTTCGTTACCAGAAGCATTTTCGTATTTCAGAGAATTATGTGAAATTAAATTTCTTAGAGAAAAACAAACTGAAGCTAATTGGGCACTTGGGCTTCAGAATTGATACAATGATATTGATGGATGAAGAAGAAGAAAAAACATGATGATTAAGATTAGAATCACTGTGAATGTGGTGAAGATGAGGATGACAATAAAGATGAAGATGCTTAAAAAGGTTTGTGATGAGAAAGATGAAGATGATGATGTACAACAGAAGACAGAGGGGTGTATAAAAGCATGTTTGGATTCCTCTGTGAATTTCTGTGAAAATAATGCGTGTAAAAATATAGTATTCTTTTTGTTTTCAGTTCATTGAAGAACAAGGAGCTCTCTCCCATGGTTGGCCACAAGGGAATCCAGGTGCCAGGTCCCACAGTGCCCCCTACTGTCTGTCCACAGGGCAGCACCCAGTCACAGCCCAGTGAACATAGCCCTCACACTCTGCGCAAAGGTACATTCTGCCTGCCTGTCCAGCATGTCTGTCATATTACCCATAAATCCTGTGTGTCTACCTCTCTCTCCCTACCCATCTGTCTGTCTTTCTGTCAGTCTGTTTTTATATTTGTATATCTTTCCCTAGACCTTTCTCTAAACAAGTCTGTAGTGTTGTCTCCATATTGATTGCTTTTCACTCTGTGTGTGTGTGTGTGAATGTGTGAATGTGTGCATGTGTGTGTCTGTGTGTGTGCATGCGTGTGTCTGTGTGTGTGTGCATGTGTCTGTGTGTGTGTGTGCATGTGTGTGTCTGTGTGTGTGTGTGCATGTGTGTCTGTGTGTGTGTGTGTGTGTGTGTGTGACTGTGTGTGTGCATGTGTGTGTCTGTGTGTGTGTGCATGTGTGTCTGTGTGTGTGTGCATGTGTGTGTCTGTGTGTGTGTCTGTGTACGTGTGTGTGTGCGTGTGTGTGTGTGTGTGTGTATGTGTATGTGTGTGTGTGTGTGTGTGTGTATTCATACTCCCTGACTTCCTTTCTTTTCCACAGTGTCGAAGAAGCTGGCTCCCATCCCACCAAAGGTGCCGTACGTTCAGTCAGGGGGGGTGTCAGACCAATCGACGGGCCACCCGTCACCGGTCAGCCTGTCCCCTACCCCGCCCAGCACCCCCTCCCCGTACGGACTGGGATGCCCCCCGGGTTACGCCACCATGTCCTCCCCCGGCCAGCCTCCCCCCCCAGGGGCGTCACACTCCCTGTCCTCCCCACCCTCGCTGACGGGCACGCTCACTAAATCCCGCCCCGCCCCGAAGCCCAGGCAGAGGCCCAGCCTGCCCCCACCTCAGCCCCCCACCGCCCCGGGACTGTCCAGCACCAGCCCCCAACCTATGGATCACACCCTGCTGGACACCATGGCCCCCGGAGAGAGTATGTCCACAGGTAAACCTGTCTCCATGGTAACACACCTGGTACCTGGTCTCACACCCTTTCTGCCCAGTCTTACACATCCTGTCTCTTTCCTCCACAGGTCAGCCTAGAACACAGGAATATAGGGACAAAGGGCTTAGCAACGGAGATCGCTTTTGATCTATGGGGAGGGTCTATTGATTCAGGGGGAGAGTATATTGATTCAGGGTGAGGGGTTATTGAGCCAATGAAATCGGATATTGATTCAGGGAGAAAGGTTATTTATAATAACAGTAACTATTAATAATAACAATTAAATGTTGATGCACGAAGAACCTAAAAAAGGAGTTATTGAACCAAAGAGGGATTATTGAACCAACGAGAGCAGTTATCAATTGAGGGAAAGGGGTTATTTATCAAGGGAGAGCATTATTGGTCCAAAGATAGTGGCTATTTGTCCAAAGTATATTTAGAATTAGGACCCTTTTCTTTCATTACTGGCATTGGAATTCAGTAATCTTGTAATTGTACATAATGTGGTGACTCAATTGCAAAGTGCACAGTTTGATAAAACCCTTTATCCTTGGTGTCCTGATGGTTTTTTTTTTTCTGGAAGCCAGAGTAAAGCAAGGGGGACATTATCAGCTATGTCCCGTTTGCTTTTGTGATATTGCCCAGAAGATTTTGCTCCCTACTGTTTGTTGGTCTTTACTCACTGCTGTTCTTTTTAACCCTTTTTCTGAGCAAAGCTCGTGGGTCTACTCTTGTTCTCCCGCACTAAATCTTAAAATTCATTTTTTTGCACACGGTCCACTATGGAAGCAATCTCAATGGATAACAAACTGTAACATGCGACTAGAGGTGTAGTGGCGTTCTGCTATTCAGTAAGATACGTTTCAGATATTAGATATGTTTACATCAGCTCGATTTCAAAATTTCACAGTTCCTGCCATTTTTGTATACGCAATGTTTTTTTATGGCATGTGTTATCATTGCAAAATATACCAGTAAACCCCGCCCCCCCCACCCCCATCTGTAGTGGTCTACAAGGACAGGAACCAAAGAGTTGACCAGTGTTTCCCAGCATGACTTTATTCACGGTCGCACCGCACTGCTACGCATCACAGTGCGCCGATCTGGGCGGGGTCTGTGGGGCCTCGGGCCGAGGCGGAGAAAGGGTTAAAAGCGTGTCTTTTTCAGGGGTACGAGTGCTCTGTCTGTCTGTCTGTCTGTCTGTCTGTCTGTCTGTTTGTCACTGCACTGTTTTATTCACTGTTTTTTTTTTTCTCGTCGACTGCCGTTGTTGTGCGCTCTGCAGCAGTGTGAGGCTGGGTGTGAGGGGGGAATTTTAGGGTAAGCCGCCGTCCGGGGCCTCAGGTCCCCGCCCCCCACCACCCCCCGTTGCCCCGCCCTGCCGCTTCCCGCCGTGTGCATACCTGTGCGTGCCCGCCCCGCCCCGCCCCGCCCCGCCACGCCATGCTGGCGCTCCTGCTCGTGGTCGCCGTCCGTGACCGTCGTCGTGTGGGGCACGGCCCACGCATGCGGGCCTGGCTGCATGGCTTTTTTTGGGGGGGGGGGGGGGTGGGGATGGCGGGGGGTGTCGCCTCCCCCCCTCCCCCTTCTCGTTCCGCTGATGCTTCTGCTGCTTCTGGGCTGGGCCCCACCTCTCCCAGCCCCCACTCGGTCCACATCACTCTGTGGAGGTGGGCATGGCCCCATGTGACCACCTACGCCCTCCACCCACTCCCACTCCCCCCCCCCCCGCCCCCAACCATCCCACCCCAACGGTCACGGCGCCTGGCACAGTTCATGCAATGAGAGCGCTTGCCCCTCTCACTACTCCATTTCACTACTACACACGGGATGTTGTCAGCAACAAGCAAACTCTATCTTAACCAGTGTGTGACTCCTCGTCCGAAGGAATTCACATGGCGTAGCCTGTCGGCTTCGCATTTCTGTTTCTTGATCCTTGATCCTTTACTCCTCCGGTTATTTGGCCTCCCTAATCAACTTATGCCCCCAGGAAATGAGACTATGGGATTATTTATGACCCAGGGCAGGTTTACCGTTGGCCGTAGGTTGTTTTTAACGTGTCGGGCCTGTAAGAACAGCTTTACCTTTGCTTACATTTCTGTTTGTCCAATTAAAACTCATTCCCTGAGATTTTAAGTTGTCCTTGTCCATTTGTGATTTCCCAGTCGAGTTCCCAGTGTTCCTGAAGGTGGCCGTAGCCAAAAATGTCCACGTCAGTCCTATAAGACATCAGTCGGTCTTATACAGCGTAGTTTGGTTTTTTAATTGGACCAGGGAAGCTAGCACAATGCTCTCACTTGCTGTCTCTATCTCTCTTTTTCTCTCGCACATTCATTCTGTTCACCCTCCTGAATAACACCAACACACATGTATACACACACACACATACACGCACGCGCTCACACACACACATACACACACAGACAGGCATACACAAATCATGCAGTATGATAACATCCCTGCGTAGAAGACATCAGACATGTGTGTCACCTGCTTCTGGCAATATAACAGCAATGTAATCTGTTTGTAACTGTGTATGTGTGCGTGTGTGTGTGTGTGTGTGCGCGCCTGCCAACTGACTCCTGTTCCTCCTCTCTCCTCTTTTTTTACTTTCATTTCTCTTTTTCATCACCATCAACATCATCATTGTTGCCATCACCCTCATAACCATCATCGCTGTTATCGCCCTGTTTACCGTTGTAAACACCGTGACCATCAACAGCAGATATCTTTAGCCTGGAAATCCCCTCCTTCAGTGTTGAGTTGGACAGCCTCCTGGATGAGTTCAGGGTCGCCCCCTGCAGGAAGTCTGTGGCAATGACGGATGCACCAGAGGGCAAGGCTGAGCCGGAGGAGCCTGAGAACACGTTGCTATGACAGCCGAATTCCCACCCCCCCCAGCCACAAACCCCCCCCCCCCCCCCCCCCCCCCGCCGACACACACACGCACACTCTCCAGCTGTATATAAGAGAATCTTACCTGCTGAGGCTCCTGGAGAATCATGATTCATCTGGAAGGAGAGTTAGATCCTCTATTGTCTGGAAAAGTCTAATCTCTATAGATAATATATAAATAAAGTATATATGTATGAGAATATGACTATGAATACAGCAAACACCATGGAAAAGACTGAACATGGGAGCCATGTTTCCAAGTGAACCATGTTACACAGTATATTTTGTTGACTGTTTATTCTACTGCTTTGTGTTTATATCCGTTTTTACTTTGCGGAAATGCATTTTTAGTTTAACTTTTGTATTTTTTCAGTTTTTTTTGTTTGTTTTTATATGCCTTTTTTGTTTTCTTTTTTATTTGCCTTATATATTTTAGGAAATGTTTTTGCCTTTATCTGCACAAAATTCTTCAAGAAAACAAGATTGGCTCCGCTGTATGGGTGGAGTCTTGAGGAACTACACTTCCCATGTTGCACTGCTTCATCTGTTGAGCTCAGTGCACACACTCTTGTGGTCTGCCCCTGTCCCAGTGCTGGGTAGTTCATTGAGATTCTGTGCTGACTACACCAATGCAGGAAACTGCACGTAGAAACCTGCAACAGCAAAATTAACTGGACCTCTTCAGTGGAATGAAATGTGTTCAGCAGAACTCACTGAGGAGAGCTGCTTCAGCCTATGGCATTCAGCTGAGTTTCACTGGATCTACTGGACGCAAATCAAAACAGCCTCCTCAAAGTGTACACTGGGGGCAGTGAATCTTAGTGGGGTGCTTGGTGATGTGAATGTCTTCAGTATCAGAGGAATGTATCAAAGATCACTCTACTTGAGAAGTAGAATATATCATCTTTGACTGTACTGTACATAGAATGTGTTGAATTGAACTATCTGTGGTTATATGAGTTTTATGTGTGGCTGCAACCATTAGGGGCATAAACAGACTCCATTTGAACAAAGTGGATGGATAAAAAATGAAAAAAACCTGGGCTGGATTGGTTTTCCCAGATCTCTCACAACAGCCTCCTTTGCTCAGGTCTTGTCCCACCTGTGGAAAACCAGCCCTCATCCCAAAGTCTGCCCCCCCCCCAACCACCACCACCAATATTTGCCATAATCTTCACTGCTGCCCAGTTGGAACCTTGAAGAACCAAAACAAAACAAGAAAAATAACAACATGAAAACTTGAACCTTTGAGCGAAAGCAGGAAGCCTACTTTCCCCCGGGGTTTCTTAACAGGTAAGGTGTACTTCCTGTTGCCCAGGAAGCTGCAGTGGATTGTGGGGGTTTTAGTGCTTGATTTTTTTTTTTTTGTGTGAGGGACTGCTTTTTTATGCTGCTTTTCTCCGCCTGCAAACTGCGCGTAACTGTAAAATGTCCCCTGCGCTGTGGTGTTAAACTGTTCTCTCAGTTAATGCTATAGCTGTTTGACTCTCACAACTGACGCTCACAAACGCATGCACACTCACGCGTACACACTCTTGCTCTGCCTTGGCTCTGCTTACACAGAAACACTTTCACACCTTGTCCGCAGCAGACCTTGAGCCAGGCTGGTGTAGACAGGTGCCAAAGTCGAACTAACCCAGTGTGGCGTGTTCACCTTTTTCGTAAAAAATGTCCACAACCAGAGCCCGGGAGAGGTGCCTGTCTGAAATTTCCTGCAGTCTGAGACTGAGTTCTCACACTTCAAAGTCCTAAAATTGAGAAAAATGACATTTTGATAGAAGTAAAAATTGAATTGTTTGGTTGAGAGACAGCAATGATCTTGAAGAGCTTAAAGACACGTGCAGCTTAGCATTTTGCTAGTGAAGCTGGTGTAGTTAGCTGATCCCAAGGCATCATGGGAAACCACAGAAAAGCTGGCAAAACAGGGAACCAAGTGGGCTGGCCTGGCTCCAGCTCTGCAGTGGAAACAATGCGATTAATGTACTTGCAGGGAACAGGGTCCTCTTGATGTGTGAGTGGGGTTTTTTAGTTCCAGGAACTGGATGTGCAGTCTTTGTAGTTTCCTCAGGAGGTCAGCTGAAATTTATTTGTAGTTCATAAATAGTGGAAAGTATGAATATTTCTTGGGAATGTGATGCAATATATGGAAATACATAATTGTTATAATTATTATGATAGTATTTATAATACATTTACATTTATTTTAGGGGATATTTTTCAATTGAAGTGTTTAAATGAGCAAGCTAATAGTGGTGCAGAGTGGACATTGTTGCCATCTGCTGCTGAACGGAACCCTGAGAACCCATTCTTTAGAACCCCGCCGGTAGAACCGGATCTTGCCAGGCCTTCGGAAGCTGAAGTACTGTGTGAGGTCATGCCTACAGAACCCAGCATGCAAAATCCGGCCTTCAGAAACTAAACTGTGAAACCAGCTCATTGGGACTTGATGCATAGGACACACACCCATAGAACCAAGACCCTCAGAACCCAATGCAAGAAATATGGAAGCATGCCTTCAGAATCTAAACTACATAAGAACCAAGCACTCGGAATTTAAAGAACCAGTCCCACCGATTAAAAAAAAAAAAACTGGAATTTAAAGCACAGAACCCCCCTTAGAACTCAGCCTCTAGAGCCCGAGCTCCACGACTGAGGGAGGGAGAGGTGACGGAGGGCTGATCTGCAGGAAAGAGGGGTACTGGCCTCTGAAGGGACACCGGCTACGTCCCCGCGTGCGTCCAAACATCGCTCTGTCAAGTCTCTCCGTCCCGAGAGACGGGTGGATTCAAACCACTCTCACTGCCTTCAAATGCTGCTCTCTCTACCCTTTCATCTCAAGTGCTTCAGCTTCAGAGCTTGCCCCAGGCACAGTGTGAATGCATACCATTGTACATATACACGTGTTTACCTACCTGCAGGGAAAATAAACCTGACAAAAAAAAAAATAGATAAATATATATATAAATATGAACATATGTGTAAATATGAAAGGTAGTGCTTTTTGTGTTCCTGACAAAATATTGCTAGACTCACAGCTATTTAGAAAATGCATTAAGCTTTTGCCCAGTATGCAACTTTGTGGCTGCAGTGTACAAATGTTATGGTGAGAATGAATAAAATGACCTGACTTGGTACTTACCCTAGTTAATTAGGACTTTCTGACTGAGAATCTGAACATTTTGGTAAAGTTTGGGGGTGCATAAGGAGACCTGAGTGGACAGCCTTTTATTTTTGAGGTGCGCTTATAAAATTTTCTCTCTCACCTCAGTTGCAGAACTGTAAAATTCACATTCCCTCATCTAGAGTTGTGAGAATAATCGCTGGAGTATTACACATGCTTTTAAATTTCACTGACTCATTTTTATTCAGAGCTATAATCCCAAATCATGAATTGCACTTTTATTCTCCTTTAAAAATGCATTCCCTCGCTGAAACCAGGCATTGTGGGATTCATACTCTGACTTATATCCAGAGTTGCAAAATTTGCTCTGTCGCTCTCACCCAGAATCGTAAAATTCATTTTAGCTTTTTTTTTTCCGGAGTCTGGAGAACTTATTAAAATTTTAACATGCGCGTTTTTGTCGCAGATGTTCGTCCATCTATTCATTTTTACATTCCATTTGTTCTCCACTCCCCGCAGTTTGGAAGGGTGCACACAACTGATGCAGGTGGTGCATGACCGTTAGGGTTCACCTAAACTTGACCCAACTTACGTTGGCCTTATCTCATCTGCCATCCTGTAATAAAAATGCCCCAACAAAACAGGTTCTTCGTCCCGAGTGGACCAGGTAACACGTACAGTTTGCGACCACAAGAGGTCGTTGACCATAGTTTTAAGTTTTTCTGAGACTGCAATTGTGTTTGAAACTGTTGATTTCAGTCACCGAGAACTTAGCGGTCTTGATGCTCTGCATCCAGCCTTCGGGATCCCTCTCTGGGCCCTTTTATTTTTGTATCTCTCCATCTTGTGGGGAGGCCCCCTCCTTGGTGTCTCCAGGAAGTTCATACTCCAACCCAATCAGACAGTGGCACCAGCCACAATCCCAAAGTCAGAAGTCACCTGCCAATCAAAGTGTTATTATTTATTTATGGACACCAGACCTAAGACAGCAAAAATGCACCCTCCTCCCCCCTACCCCAACCCTCCAACAAAGTAAATTCATTATTCTCTGACTTTTTTGAATACTCTGTGCCAATTTAAAAACATTTTTACAGTTTGTTTGTCTGTCTGTTTTTAGGTCACCTGGAATAACAGGGAAGTAAAGTTGATATATTCTCAAAAACACACACCTGTTCATTTAGGCTAGGTTTTCCCAGTATCATATGAATTATTTATTCATATTGCCGATGACAATGCTAATGACATGTTGAAAAGTATTGACAGTGATAGCAGTGTGTGCCCTTAATTTTGTTGTGGACGTGATTAAGGTAATGGACAATTTTTCTGTATACGCACATCAGTCTGTAATGATTTGATAAACATGCTGTAACTACAGGGAAAGTTGTCTTTATAGCCACCCATGTGTATGTATGGATTGTTGAGTGCAACTTTCTCAGAAGAGGTAAACCCATGGCAACCATATAAAAAAATCATGAACTGTGGTAGAGAGATCCATGCTTTTCCTGAATGTTCTCTGAAAGATGGTACAAATCTCTTTTTTGTCCCAGTGTGTAGGTGGAATGTGGAATGTAGTTTATGACCCTGTAAAATTCACAATTCATCTCTGGCAATCTGAAAGATTAAAACTGAAATGAAACTTGCTTTGTCATTGTTAAAGCCTGAATGGGGGCGAGGGGAGGGGGTATTGTTGTTGGGTAAACACACTGGAACTGGGCTTGTGATTGTTTACACAATTGAGAGAATGCTGTTATGCGTGTGCAAGTTGTGTCACATTCTAGCTACCATAAACCTGTAATGTTCTCTGTTGTTGTTATTTGTGTGATGTGCAGAAAGAAAACAGAGCCTCTTTTCTCATGATCCTTGGCTGGTGTAAGTGGTCCTTACATGACAAAATATTCTATTTTTATTTTAACTGAGGAAAGGACAACTAATAAAGGTTTCAGTCACAAATACCTTAAGAAGAGGTAGTTAAGGTTTACATTTCATAAACATTGGTTTCAGAGTACACTTCTGAAGTGCATGTTCTCCCTCTGGTGCAGTGTTCATGTTTCGACTGCAGGTGGTGCTGTTCTGCCGAAACTCAGTGATTCAAGCTGACCAACCACACCAGTTTGACAGGTATTCCACAGCACGTGTGCCGTGTTAAACCACAGCAAGTCTCAAATTTTTTCGAATACATATATATGCAGAGCGGACTGGTTCATCTCAAATCACACACCATTTAGAACAGCACAATATTACTGATACAGTGACCCATTGGTATTTCACCTCAAAACATGCCTTTGTGTTTAGATGGTGGATTTAATTTGAGATTGATTTTACAACGCACAATTTCCTGATATATCATGACTAGACTAGACCTGGAGAGAATAAAACATAACAAATGACAATAAAGTATTGTCACGGTTGTAAAGTCCATCAGAACAGCTAACCTTGTTGCAGGCAACTGTGCCACAATGTTTCTTCCGTAAAGTCACCATTTCCATTAAATGATGTCATGTTACTTATATTTATTTTATTTATTTTTGTCCACACAGGCAACCTCGTGTCAGACTGTTTGCCGATTGCCACTAGGCTAGAGCCTCTGTCAACATTATGGGTCTGCCTTTGTGTTGCTGGGGTCTGCATGTGGGGACTGGATGGAAATGACGACTAAAAATCGTTCTCTCCCTCCCAAAATGGCTGCCGTGCATCACCCAGGTGGGTGCTACACATTATTATGAGAGAGGTTTCCTCCTCATCTCTGTAAAGCACACTGTAAAGTGTGAAAAAAGCACTATGTACTGTAAAGTCAAGGAGTTATTATTATTATTATTACTTTAATGCTGTCTGTCCAACTTTAAACTGACAACTGGCTCACCTCACTTAAACAGCATAAAGCAAACTCCTTAGCCAAACCATGGAGATTTCTCTGCCCTCTGTATTTCCTTCCTAGTGTTCTGTGTAGTTACCGTGGCAACCATTCTGTCACCCTGGGAATTCCATTGATGTCAATTTTTATTTCAGTAACAGAATGTTTAAAGTGAATTTTGCTACAACTTTGCTTTTTGGTCCAGCTTATTGAATGGGCAGGCGGGGAGGGAGGGGGGTTGCCATGACAATACAAAACTTCAAGAAACCTGCCCAGTGGTGAACTTGCTGGTGGAAGCCTTGAAAGGGTGTTGCTTTTAAACTGAACCTAAACAGAAGAACCTACCCATCAGGAGGAGTGTGTTTGGTTTTAGTTTTGTGATGTGTCATCACGAACATATGTGGGTGTCATGCAATAAATGGGAAAAAATTTAGTATAATTCAATTAAAGCCTGACTATATGGCTAAAAAATCTGGGTGTGCCAAAACCAAACACTGCTCCCATTTTCTGTGTCTTTTAAATGTTTCTTTAAAGTGGCATATTTTCACAAAGCTACCAAACTCGACTGAACAGATGGGGGAAGCAGGAAGCATTGTTGGTTGAGGAAACACAATTTCAGTTGCAGCCCTGGTTCAGAAATCTCAAAAATCTCAAGCCAGAAAGGTGTCAGTGAGAAACCACAAAAAAAAGTTTTACTTTTTAACGTCAAAGTGAGTACTTATCTATTGTTATTGACTGTTATAAATATTCCTGATTCATATTCTGTGTAATCAAGTTCACACACATTGTCACTCAGAGCTTAAAATCCCCTGTGCGCCATGCTCTGAAACGATACGAACAGGCTTTAGAAAATAATTCCATGTCACAATGCATTACCCAGCATGCTCTGTTTAATAGGCCGTAGTGGTATTCAATAACTGCATATCCACAGCTGTGTTAATGTCAGGTTAGCTAATGCGTGCCAGTGCTTGTTGCTTTTCCAAAGCCGGCTTCACCTGTGCTTCCGTAACATCCTTTCGGTGACTTAAACCCACACTTTTTGATGCTTCTAATCGCTTTGTTCCTCAGGGGACCAGTCAAGGTATAGAGTGGGGTCATCACTCTTTGAATCAAAATTCGACATTAACTTCAAGTAGGTATTGTACGGGAGGAATTTAGATAGATGTTGACCCCTCCAAGACCCCTGAGCAAGCAAGAAAGTCAGCAGTGTGAATCTTTCTCATGAAGCTTTAGGCACAAAATCCTTGAAGCTTATGACTCCACCCAGCTGACCTGACAGGGGAAATGTTATTAACGGCTGCCGGCTGCCCCGTCTCCTGTCTGGGGGGGGGGGGGGGGGCGGTGACAGGGGGGCTTGAAGTTGCTGAAGAGGTTCTCCAACCAGTAAAGCAGGTAGTCCCGGATAAACAGGGGTGTGTCCGATGAGTGAGAGAACAGATGTGGTGACAAAGCACACAATACAGAGAAGCTTCGCCCACACACACCCTGCACACCCCTCTCTGCACATGTTTCACACACCTTGGGGCACTAATGACTTCTTCACTTTCTACTGCAGTGAAACAATTGGAATCAGAGAAAATATGATCACCTCCACACTAGACAGGAACAGCTTTACTGATATCATAGACTTGCCTCCTAGACACGCAGAATTACTTGAATACCTTTGAGTATGAATGAATAACTTTGTTTTTTTTTTTCTTCCAAATCATGCACCTGTACTCTTGACTGCATACCCACAAAGGTACTGAAGGAGCTATTGCCTGCTCTTCGCAAATCAATTATTTATATTATTGACTCCTCGTTGTTATCCATTAAATTAAATTTAGATCCAAAGGATCTGGCACAGACCTATTTCAAACCTCATATTTAAATCAAAGAGAATTGTGAAGCACAACAACTCTCTTCTTTCTTATAGGATAAGAATGTGTTTGAGAAGTTTCAGTTTGGTTTTAGGAAGCATCACGGTAGTGCAACAGCCCTTGTCCAAGTATTAAATAATCTGTTTCTCTCCCTTGATTGTGGCTGTACAGTATCTCTGTTCTTGTCCTGCTTGGTCTAAGTGCTGCCTCCAACACCGTAGACCGCCATAATCTCCTCAGTAGGCCAGAAATAGCGGTTGGTGTCAAAATCCCGGTCGAAATTTGAGTTTCTTCCCCTTTTTCTGCTACTCTGTAAAGTGCCTTTGTGACCGTTTTCTGGACAAAGCGCTGTACAAATATAGCTGATCTGATTTGATCTGACGAACCCTTTCCAAACAGGAGCCAGTCAAACGGCCCTGACAGAGACACGAACACGCCCGCACGCACGCACGCACGCACGCACGCACGCCGCCCGCCGCCCGGCGTGATGTAACGCGATAGGACTCTCGGGTCCCGTCTCCTCTTGCACAAAGCTGCCGGTCCAGCCCGGCTCACCTCCGCGGACCGCCCTTCCCCCAGCCAAAAAGCGTCTTAAACGGCCCACGCTGCATTATTCATCCCCCATGTGAGTGGCCTGTCTCCAGGCTTTACCTCGCGCTTGGCTTGACCCTTCTCGCGCCTGCCACCGGGCAGCCGTGGGCTTATTGGAGCAGCCAAGGTTAACTGCCTCAGTTTCAGGTGTGCGACAACAGTGAATCGATGTGGATCCGAAACCCCCCCCGCAACGACTGAATCTGCAGTGGGCTCCGGTGTGTGGATGGCTCTTGTATTGAATCCCGACCGTGTCAGTGCAGACCGTGCCCAACAGCCCTGCAAGACATCCGCAGAAGAGAGAGGGTATACACCAAAGACAATGACACCGACCGAAACCCTCCCTACTGAGGCGGCAATATGCTGTGCAGCACCGTAGGGTTGCTGCCCACAAAACGTGAGGTGGCCATACGGCGTACAGACCGCAGCTTCCTCAGAGCCCAAGCCACGGAGCCTCCATCTCCTCCCCTCTGCCCTGCATTGTTTTTTCACCCGACGACAAACATATCAGCTTCCTGGCCTTGCTTCAGCAAAACTATCAATCATTTAGCTGGAGAAATGTGCACTTAGAACTCGATACGTGGCTAAACGCCGCTGGGGGGGGGGCGGTTCAAACGGTCACTCGTCTGGACTATGAGACACGAGAGAGGCCTGCGGGGCTCTCATCCTGTCATCCTGAGTCTTGGGGGGCGTGTTTCTGGACCTGCACTGTCCCAGTGCCTCACTGCTAGCTACAAACATGTGACAGAATACATTGCATGCATCTAGCAGACGCTCTTATCCAGAGCAACTTAACACAGCTCTTTGCCTAGCATTTACATTGCATCCATTTATACAGCTGGATATATATACTGAAGCTATGCAGGTTAAGTACCTTGCTCAGGGGTACAATGGCAGGGAATTGAACCTGTGACCTTTAGGTTACAAGACCAACTCCTTACTCATTATACTACACTGCCGCCCATATATGTCAATATATGTTTACTGTGTACCTTGTGGGCAGCAGAATGACAGCCTTTAGGCTTTTCATACCACTTACTCGTGCCTGGGCGTTACGTCGCAAGGTCAGAGGCAGGACTGCCATATGCCAAAGGCCTCGGGGATCTTCGCGGTGCGCGGTAGTCAGATGCCTCCTTCCTTCCTCCTGCCAGCTGGTGCACAGGCAGATGGCTTGCTGGAGAGAGACTGGGTTGCCATGACAACGGTCTCGGTGTTCTTTTGCTGAAGCATTCCATGATAATGTGAGGTTAGATGGGTGACTGAGAGGACCTCTGCACAGGACCGGGGGCTGGCTGTTTTCCCTGTATTGATCATGTGATCCATAAAATCAAACCTATGGAAAGTGTGTGGCTTAGATTGTCCTTGTCCTCAGTTTGCATAAATCAGCCATTTGCCATGCTTTTTTCTTTTTTCAGTAAAAAAAAATGGCGTCTTCTAATCAGGAATACATATCAAACGGTATCTTTAAGATGGACACCTGATACTGCTTCAGAGAATTTTCATTGGTCAGTACCACTGCAGATAAACAAATTTTTAATTTCAAAGTGCCAATTTTAAAATGATTCTTTTGGCTAGTAGATGACAGGTGAATTAATTCCACTTCGTATGACGTCCGCAGTGTATCTGTGTCTGTTTTCTGTTGGGTTGGATCGGAATTGTGAGCGGAAGGTGCTCCTGGAATGCCGATCTCCAGGATGAATACCAGGATCTCCTGAGACATTTCAAACCCTCAACACTGGCACTTTCAGTTCTGATTGGATTTGACATGCATGGAAGGCTCTGAGTCATTGTTTCGTACTCGCCTGCATGACTGTGTGAGTGTACACAACTATGTGAGCATGTTTAACTGTTTCGGATAGCATGACTGTGTTTTTGTGTGTTACATGTTTGATTTGTGTGTGTGTGCAGGTGTGTATTTTGCATGTGTGTGTGTGTGTGTGTGTGTGTGTGTCTGTGTCTGTGTCTGTGTCTGTGTGTTACTCAGGAGGATGAACAGTGATACTATCTCATTCCCAGCTGAGCTCTTAGACATAAAGTTGTTTAGGCGTGTTGCTAAGTAACAGTAGATAGGGGGTTAAGTGACAGCCAAGCTCATATATATAGTACCAGCCTTGTTTTTACAGTACAGTTTACTGTACCATCATGCCTTGCTTTGGACTCTGTATTGTGGTTTGTTTATCTCTTAGGGTTTTATTATCAATAGATGAACAAAAACAGAAACACTGAAAAAACTTCCCCCTCGAGACAGGGTACATTTGTACTCTATTGAATTTTCACATGCCGAGCAATTATGAACACAAACTGAAAAAAGCTTCGTACAAATCGTCTGTACGTTATCTCGACTGATTACTAGGCCAAAGACATGCTGTAATTGATATATTCAACAATCTATATACTGTTACTGCACGTAAAATTCTGTTTTTTTTTTCTGAGTAGTGAAGGGCTCAACAGTATAGGGAGCTTAATTTAAAATATATTTTTTAAGAATCTAGCCCCCAGTCACAAGAATTGGTAGATGAAGATCCCTGTTGCGGAGTAAATTAATTAAGCTAAATTTTGTCATTCTCATTACACATGGTAGCAGAGGCCTAAGCGTCGCGACAATGACAGGATAAAAATGAACACGCTGAAGTACATATTATCGTTTATGATTTAATGGCAAGTGACAAGTGCATGAACAAATAAAAATAAATGAATGCGCAGTGTAAAGAAAAAAACTTGCCCATTCTTTCAATTAACCCAACAGAATCCACGGCAGAGAAGCAACGATTAAGGTCAGCACGGTAAATAATGTCAGCAATATAAGAAGGCATCGTGCAGTCGTGCAAGTTCTCCTCCGCTGCCGCCGTCGCTGGGCCGGCTCATTAACAGTGGTTGTCACCACGCTAATTTCGTCCTCGTCCACCATTGGTCGGCCTTGACTACTGATGATGAAAATCTGCGATGCATTGTTCCGGCTCTTGAACTGTGGCTGGATCAATCTCGTTGAAATCCACCTGAAATACTGCAGAACCCGACTGAGTCCAGCGTACGCAGGCGGTGAATTGCGCGTGGACGCCCAGTCCTGGCTCTCCAAAGGATGTGACTGGGTCCCAGCCAGGAGAGACACGGGGACCTCCAGACTCTGCCCACTCTCGGCATCCTTGCAAGGGTTCGCAACGAAGGTGTTCTGTTTGGAGATGAAAGTTAGGTGTCTGCAGATGGGACATATAATATTCTGTCTTGTAACCTGCCCGTCCCTGCTCACGCTGACCAACGTTTTGACCAGGCAGTCGTGACAGAAGACATGTCCACAGCTCAGCGTCCTCTCTGTGTTCCCGAAACACTCATAGCACACGGGGCACTCCGAATCCTGCGGTACGACCTCTGTTGTCGTGCTCTCTTGTATTTCCATGTCTGAGTTGTTCCTGGCTATTTAAAAAAGAAATAGACATCCTGTCGTCCAATCCATCTCGGCTAATACGCCGACTGTCCGCTGCACATCTTTCTTGCAACTTCTTGAGTTCGGTTTCGAGACAGATTAAATATGAACGGATCAGCTGTCAAGATACTTTTCAGGCTCAAAGTCCTCTCCTCTTGAAAATTTTTGTGATAGCTTGAACGGTGAAACTTTACACACAACCATGCGCTGGCGCGCGCACACACACACCTGTCAGCTACCTGTCTTTGTTCGTGTGGAGTCAGTTCCTTTGAGTCAGTCTGTCTTATATACTTAACTGCCTGCGCACACTCCTGACTTTGAAAAGGCAGATGTGGCCTGCCAACTGTCTGTAGTGCTGCGTGAAAATGCTGTCGAACTGGATTTTCAATGCCTGAAAATAACTGCCAAAAGCCTGTCGCGCTCGTAGCAGTAGTCCTATTGACTTGTGAGGAAACAGTCACGTTTTCCGTCATTGTGCGGTGATCAGCAAGTGGCGTATTCTCACGTTACTGGTGACGTCAACAAAATATGAAAAGCCGAATTAATACAGATTTGATCATTGTATGACCTGCATATACACATGCACACGTGATCCCCTTATTTGGACAAAAACATGAGAGCCTTACCAGTCTTACCACCTACAATGCTGAATCGTTTAATGATATCTTAACTGTCATTGATAACACTTGATGACTCTCTCTCTCTCTCTCTCTCTCTCTCTCTCTCCATATTCGCTTTATATAGACACATATAGATTATTTTGATTAATTGTAGTGCTGTATACTGTCTATTGCTTCGAATGACAACTCACTAGCTAACAAAATGCTTCCATCTAGTGGACATGGTATGTAAAAGGCTGTTGAAAGAATATTGCGTGTCTGAGAGGCAAAACTGCCTTAGGCGATTAATTTATGTATTCATTTATTAATTTACTTAAGGGTTGGGATTCATTTTAAATAAGATGCAAATAGAGGGGACACAATGTGCTTGGTGCATAACTGGTGTAATGACTATAAATGTATTTTGTAGACCTGTCTCATTGCTGCAATGTTCTCCTGATCATTTGTTGCGAGATCTTTCCATTCGGCAGTGCACCAGCTGGGCTGTGCAATCGTTGTGCCAGAATACACTCCATGTGTAGCCAGTACAGGCAGACTGCAGCCGCCTGTTCGACCAGAAAAGTCACTGGTGTGTGACAAGAGGGGGGAATTTCCATTGATTAAAACTCTCACTGCCTGGCGCGTGCAATTATAGTTGTCGTCTTGGACCTTTATCCAACAGCCACTACAGGCAGAAAATATGTGTCTGAGTTCTGTATGGAAAAAAAAAAAAGTATGGAAAAAACTGATGTTGTTATGTTATGCATCGTATTTAGAATGACTGGATGTCAGCTTTCTCTATCCTGTCCACAGTGTTCTGCAAAAATCAAACTGCTTGCCCAACATTTCTTATATTTTCACCATAATCATGTTCAAACCAGCATAAACGTATTTTCCCAATTATTACAATAATCAAAATTGCGCCGAGCATGATTAAATCAGACGTAGTACATCTGATAAATGTGTCATTTTTGATAAATGGAAAAGTATATTATATTTTCCAAATAGAAAATACTTAGCAAATTTAGCAACTCTAGACCTATGTTTGGGTACCCTTAATAAGATCTGGCTATGTATCTTTTCAGTAAACAAATATACTGGAGAGCACCGGAATTCCCATAATACGAAAAGGCACCGAATTCCAGTCCGTGATTGCTTCATCACAGGGCGTTGTGGACGTTTCCCAGAGTGATGTCATCGCATGCCCTTGCGTGCGTTCTCGCGTCCCGGAAGCTGAGAGCGCAGTTCAGCAGTTCCCCGTTGGCGGTTTCCGCGAGTGAAGAGAGAGGGAGGGGAGAGAGAGCAATAGAGTAGACGGTGGTGATGCACTAAAACCTATACGGGCGGAGATACAGGCTTGACATGTCCAGGTAATAAACACATGTGATATAATTTTAGCTCATGCTGATGTGTTCTTGGGCTCTGTCTAGCGTGACCTATCGTTATTTCTGGAGATATTTGAAATTACTAGTGGAGGCAAATACAACCCGGTTGCCTGGCAATAAGCTCAGCTTCTTTCTGGACCGTGTCATTCCGAGACATAGCCTAACGCTACTGTTGCATTTAACGTTTCATCCTTTCGGTATTTTGATATTTCGACGCTTGATACGTGTAATCGTGGATGCATACCAGTATATACAAGTGCGCACCGTCCATTAGGTCAACATTTAACAGTTGGTTTTGTCGACGCTATCCTAGTATTATCAATGGCCAGAAAGATAATGTACCTATTTGTTGCTGTAAGGAATTTTAACGTTAGCTGGCCAGATGGCTAGCTTACCTACCGTGGATAGTGTTTTGTAAATTTGCAGCCTCGGTTAACGCTACGTTATGTCGCGATCTGTGCGCAAGTGGTGAGTTCTTTGATGTACCAGCTGCGAAATCTACTCAACTCATGGACTTTGCTAACGGCGTATGGCGGAGCTCGCCTACAGGGTTGGAGCTTGTTTTTGGTTTTGCTAGATGTAATATTAGCCATCAGGAGCTATGGATTCAGTGTCTTTATATAATATAGACGCACTGTTAACATGTAGGTCATTTGATAGGCAGGCTATGTCTCAGAAACGTCGCAATATTTCAGAAACGTCGCAATATTTCAGAAACGTCCCTTGCTTGTTAGCCTTCTGCTGTAGATACCAGTAGGCTATTCGGGCGCGGCTTGCGGGTGGGGGAGTTAGGATGTAGGACCTCAGTTTGTCCTGCTTCCCCGTCTTCACTTTGGCTGTAGTAAGAGGTTCATTCAGTTTGCCAGCAGAGCGAGACGGTTTATCCAAATATTATGGTTTATCTTGTGTCCCTAAATATATCTAATAAACCTCCTGTGATCAGATATAACGGTGCTATCATATGTTGCATCTGTAGTTAATGTGCGTCTGTCTGTCTGAACAATGAAGGCTAGCCTTACCTTGAAATCTATGCACTGCTTTGAATGAAATGTGCATGTATTGCGGTCCCGCGGCGTGGAAGAAGGAAAGCAAGGTTCAACTTTAGTGTTGCTGCAACTGTATGGTGCATGGTATGTGTGCATACAGCGCACTAACAAGTTCCACTCCTTGTTCCACTCCAGTTCATAATATTAACGTTATGAACAATATTTCGTTGTTCGTTTTTGGTCATATATAATACAGCTTTGTAGTTCCATAGCTCACAGTGTTTTTATTGACTGTTTTCTCCTTTGGTGTGGTGGTGACTTTGTAGAGAATTATTCTGGGCCCAGTATCACAGTAGTACTGCTTGTGCAGTATGGCTGGAAACAGACCCAACTCTCATCAACAGTGTGTCTTTTACACCTCTTTAAATATGATACATGGTTTAACTTTTCCCAGTAATTTCATCAATCAAAGTGAGGAAAATGGCTTATTTATTAAATGGCGTATGACCCTTGAGATAACCAGGCACAGATCCATTAAAACGGTTTTTTGATTGAATTTCATATTTTCATATTGTTCTACGAGAGGTTAAAGCGCAATAATGCCAATGTTTTATGAACACACTTGGCCCCCCCACCCCCACCCCCACCCCCACCCCCAGAACAAACTAGACCAGGTCCCAAAAAACGAAAAAACGGCTGGCCGTATTATGCAGCCCCCTTCTAGGAGTATTCGGGAGTAGGCGGTGCTCTCCTGGCTATGGGTAATTCTGGGTAATAGCGAGCCGTCTGCTCCCCAGCAGGGCATAGCTCACACATGGCCGCTTCTCCTGAGCAGTGCATGCAGTGCCTCATTCTGCTTATTGCCCCTGAAGGGGGAGGAGTGAGGGTTTACTAAACCAGCAGTGGGCGGAGCGATAATGTGTTATCAACGTAACACTGATTTGAACCAATCACTGCGATTTGCTAGGAAGAGAAAATCCTTTTGATTGGTCCAGATAAGTAAATGAGTGACAGCCATTGTAGCTCTACCCGCTATGGGTTTGTAAAACCCTCTGCTCTCCCCAGTGCTTAGTGTTTCTGAAGAATTTAGCCTCGCCACCACGAGTCAAACAGGTCTGTGAATAAGCTTGCAGGGCCCAGAGAGTCAGAAAGCATCTGATTTTCTTCCTCCTTGTTTAAGTGGTCTGGAGTCCCCCTGTGCCAGCCCGGCATCCCAGTGGGCTAGCTTTCCCCCCCAGAATTGTGCATATATCTGGAGTACACCAACGCTCAGCATGTTAAGCCTCCCATCCAGCCACACAGGGGAACGGCAGCGAAAATGTGCGTGGCCTGTAAGGGACCGTTATATCTGATCACGGAGGTTTATAAGACATATTTAGGGACACAACCATAACATTTGTGTCTAAATTTGCCTGCGTGTTTATGAATAATCTTCGCTCTTCAGTTCTAATTGAACCTTTCGGGTTATTTAGCATTTCTTGTTTCCGCGTTCATTGCTGGATGTAACTGCTTTGACCACGGGGAGGAGAGGGAGCCCTGTTCTCATAGGTCTTCTCGTCGTCCTCATAATCATCATCATCATCGTCATCATCATGAGTATCGTCATCACTTATCAGCGGTGATGAAGAGGCCGCGCGTGCCTTGCGTTTCTCATTGGCTCTGCCGTTGCCCGGGCGGCGTTCAGAAAGGGCGCTGTGCATGCACGCGGTGGTGTGCCGATCGCGTGAGTGCACAGCTGTTCCAGCCGCAGGCCAGCTCGTGTCATCGTGTGGAAGTGTGGCAGTGCCCGGCGTTCTGTGGCCTGCAGGACCGCGCGTGTCATCGTGTGGAAGTGTGGCAGTGCCCGGCGTTCTGTGGCCTGCAGGCCAGCCCGTGTCATCGTGTGGAAGTGTAGCAGTGCACGGCGTTCTGTAGCCTGCAGGACCGCCCGTGTCATCGTGTGGAAGTGTAGCAGTGCCCGGCGTTCTGTGGCCTGCAGGACCGCGCGTGTCATCATGTGGAAGTGTAGCAGTGCACGGCGTTCTGTAGCCTGCAGGACCGCGCGTGCTAGCACAGCTGCGCTTTGAAAGAGCACCATTTCTCATCACTGTTGGGGGGGGGGCACAGTGCACAGTGCGTATTCAACGAGTGGCGCTCTTGTTTTTAATGTGTACCCATTGTGTGGCTCTTTGTTGCCCCCTCCTCTCTTCTTTCTCAGTTGCTCCCTTTCTTCTCTCTTCCCCCAGTTCTCCCCCTCCCTTTCTCTCTCTCTCTCCTCCCTTCCCTCCCACATCGCCTTAACCCTCCCTCCGGCCTGTCTCTCCATCGATCTGTCCGTCTTTGTCTCTTCCTCGTTGTGTAGATTATCGTTTGGTGCAGCACGCTGTACTGTCACTGAGATACTGGTTTAAGGGCTCGTTCCCCAGACAGACAGATAAACAGACAGACAGACACTGCCCTGTCTGACCTCATGGGAGGGGGGCAGAGGTCAGGGGTCGCAGTGGGGGGGGCGGTGGAAGAAAGGGAGAGTTGAAGAATTCCACAGCTGTGTCCAACCCTAAGGCCTAAACAGAGAAAAATATTTCAGAGAGGGAGGGAGGGGGAGAGAGAGAGAGAGAGTGTTACAGTTTTTTTTGTATTGCCTGACCTGACCTGCAGAGTGCAGGTGTTATGTGTACAGGCCTGCTTCTGGACCAGCAGGGTTTGCTTTGTTATTTCAGGAGAGGTGCATGCTGGGTCTGCCGCTGTCGGCGGTATGGTGTCAGCGGTACGCTGTCACTCCCCAACCGCGATCGGGAACCACGGCTCAGAACCGAGTCATTACCACCACTTTAAAGTGTTTGGCTAATCAACCATCGCTCATTCCTGTGGGTTAGTGTGTGTGTGTGTGTGTGTGTGTGTGTTTGTGTGAAGGAATGTAGCTGTTCCTGCAGAGAGGAATAGAGAGGGAGGTAGAAAGGGACAGAAAACATGTCTTCCATTAAGAGCGGAACTGGAGCAGTGTTCACAAGCAAGTGACAGAGGCGGGGCCTGAAGTTTGCCAGTCTGTCTGACCTCCAAGGGGTTGTGTTCTGCTTCATCTGAGGGCTTCTCTCTCTCCCTTCCGCAGGCTTATCTACCATGGATGCAGAGATGATCCCCAAATTCTCTTCGAAAGACGAGGAAATTGATTACTGGAAGGCTCTTTCCCTCAAGTACAAGAAAAGGTGAAAATTTGAATCCCTGTAGTTTTGACATGACTGCCTAGCACAGAAATGTAATCCCCCCCCCCCCAATCCAGTCACAGACACAGATAGTTGAACAGGCAGTGTGAAGTTTGTGGTTGAACAGGCACAGCCTCAGATAGAGTCTCTGCACATGCATGATATGTATACGAATGAGTTTTGGAACGTGACTGTTTGTCTAGTTGGCGGTGAACGACCATGCACCCATAGAGGTGTGTCTGACAAGAGTGTCATGCACATTGCAAGACTGAGACACAGACATACAGTCACATGCACAGACATACACTCATCTACTTGCACTGACACACATGTACACGTACACACACACACACACACACACACACAACGTCTCCTATAGAGTGAGGCTGCTAACTGAACGCTGTGACCGGCTGCGTTGCTGTCGCTGACGGCCCTGGCCCCGCCCCCCTCGCACCCACAGCTGCCAGGAGGCGCGGGACGAGCTGCAGGAGTTCCAGGAGGGCAGCCGGGAGCTGGAGGCGGAGCTGGAGGCCCAGCTGGGCCAGGCGGAGAGCCGGATCCGGGACCTGCAGGCGGAGAACCAGAGGCTGAAGAGCGAGGTGGACACCCTCAAGGTGGGAGGAGCGTCACATGACCAGGGCGGGGTCACCGGGGCGGGGCTCCCTGTCCGCACACAAACACGCGTGCTCCTACATCCACAGTGCACAGTGCATATGATATCAATAGTCTGAGTCTTAAACCCCCCCCCCCCCCCTTACGGTACCAGCACGTCTGTGTGGTTGTGTATCCTTGTTGGGATGATATGGGAGTGCTATGCTACTGTACACAGCACTACCTGTGGTCCTAACTCATTTGTTTCTTACACCCTGGTCATAAGATGACCTCCGACCTCATTGGAATACCAGCTGTGATTCGTGGGCCCCTGCTTATGCTTTTCCTGGCGGGGGCTACACTGGGTGGGCCAGAGTCCATTTTGTGGTGATGTTGGCAAACTGATGTCCAACCTGTGGGGAAATTTCTCTTTGCATGGGCATATTTCAGCTTGTGATCTGAACTTGAGTTCATTTGAAATGGAAATGGGATTGCCCCAGTTTGTGTGAATCGGTGTCCAGTGTAGAACAGTAGTCAGAGCAGCAGGGTGGAGCAGTGGTCAGAGCAGCAGGGTGGAGCA
>NC_057949.1:24078904-24148904 GCF_018555375.3 Anguilla rostrata
CCCCCCAGCTAAAAGCAGGTTGTTCTTCCATAGGTTGGCTTATCTATAGGGGCAATTCCACAGAAGCCAAACCCATATTCAATATGAGTGACACATTTAGGCAGGGTTAACAGGATTTGTTTTATAAATAAAATTTTTCATTTTTTTCTGGATTTTTCAGTAATTTAAGTGACGGCAGACCATGGTATTTTAAGTAACAATGCAGGGGACAAATGTACAGCTAAATCTATCATGATAAATGTAATTTTCCCTTCAGGTTGTGCACTCTGGTCATGTTATTTTATCCTGTTTGTTGTTGCACAGGTATCCCAGCATCCCCCTTTGTATATACTCTTGGTTTATAAGGTAAGATTTTATATATGACTCACCTGCCAGAGTGGAGACTGATTTATCTCAGATTGTTTAGGGCATGTGTTTAAATTGTTGTAAATTATATGTACGTTAAAGCTCTTATACCCCAATGTGGAACTGTTTGTGTACTGTTGAAATCTGACAATAAAGAAATTGAACCCATAGGTTCTGTTTGGCCTGTTCCAGCTGAGTGTTTTTCAATATGTTGCTGCCAATGTGGATGAAGATATTATGTCAATAGGTTCAAAAATGTGTGGGGAACCATGAGCACAATTTTATAAATGTTTCCGTTTTTTTAATCTTGTTTTTTTTTTTTTACTGACCAGCTTAACGTCATAAACAAATTAAATATTTGATTCGCCTCTACCAGTTTGGCAGAGAACGGGTCAGTGTTGTGCTTTTTGGCGCCACCAGGAGGAGGTAGTAATATAAAGTGTGTTTACATTTGGCTGTCGAACACATTTCCGCGTATAAAGTCGTCCTTTGGTATGTACACTCAGAAAGCCAGTTTGCCCCTTCGAGTTCAATTCGTTTTGCCGGCAAAATATATTATATTTTTAATAATATATTATTTTTCTTCGGCAGATTTTTTTTCTGACGTCATATTTCCGCGCCCAGGTGCCATCCGAAAACGTGCCGTTCTGTGCTGTGGACATAACACTGAACTGAATGATAGGTATACCCTGGGACAGAATCGGAGACACTTTAATAATGCTAAAACTGTCTCGGACACAACTGAGCATCTATTGAGCGTAATAATTACACTTCCTGATTCGGAACTGCGAGATTTGTTCAGCGAGTTAAATGCAATTTATAGTGTATATACTGAACTGTGTTATTATTTATCCAGCTTTGACGAAATGCCTAAGTAGCAAACGGTTGAGATGCGACTAGCAGCAGCATCAGGAGCACTGCTTAAATGTCTGCCAGGTTTAGTCCGATCTCGCGGTTTTTCTGAAGATAGTTGTCGGGAATTCAGTGGGCTACCCGGAGAAGATGTCCAAGCAAAATCCCATCCGCAGTCTAAAGAGGCGTCACTCTACGTGCATGTAAGTACAGTGGGATTGCTGCAGTTTTTTTTACAGGTCTGAATCTGCGTGTTGCTGGACGGTGACAGTTTACTGTACGTTTCTGAACTTAATTGGAAATGATTTTAAACAGATCTGCCTACTCTGTGTGATGCGTACGTGGTAAAGCATGAAATGCAGCCCTTAATCAAAAAGTCCTCGTTTCCTTTTAACTGTGGGTTAGGAGTTAAAAATGGAAGGGGAGCACTGATCAGATCATGATAATGTCAGAAGTCTTCATTTGCCTGCGGGTGCAGCTGAGTGCAGGCTACCATCTCTAACACCAGCTTGCAGTCTCAATGGAATTATTTTATGTTTTTGAAGGAAATATGAACAACTCATCCTCTCTTGAAGGGAGAGAATGGTCACAGAGTTGAGTAAAGTGATAAATCACTATCAAACAGGAGTTACCTAGCATGGTACTGTTTGGATTGTCCCTCCCTTCATGTCCACCTGGACTCTTCCCCCCCTCGCTCAGTTCAGTTAGCTGCTTTATATTTAGATCACACAATCATATGCTGACATTAATTAAATCAGAAGTTACAGGGCAGCACTGTATTATAATGGTTAGAGAACTTGACTTTGAATATACATATTTGCAGCATATTTAAATAAGATAAATACCCCTCACTGTTTATCTCTCTCTGTATATATTTTTTTCTCTGCCTCCCCACAGTGGCCATACTGTCTGAGACGCTGCTCTTATTGCAACTTCAACAAGTACATCTCCCGGTCTGTCAATCATGTCGACATGACGACATGCCTGCAGCGGGAGACGGAGACACTGCTGAGGCTGAGCCAGGTGTCTAGGTGAGTGACACCGAACAAGCAGCAGATGATGTTCTTTACCTCACTCCAATCTGCGTGACCCTGCCGTACTCCTTAGTGTCCTTCCCATAGTGCTCTTGTTCCGTCTTTCTCCCTGGAGCCGCTCTCCATCTCTTTCCGTTCTCCTTCTCAGCATCACCTCTGTGTTTTTCGGGGGCGGAACTCCCAGCCTGGCTCCGCCCTCAACCATTGCTTCCGTCTTGGAGACCATTGCTAAGCAAGCTGGTCTCCGGGTCGACGCTGAGGTCACACTAGAGGTCAACCCCACCCCTATGGGCGTGGCCAAGCTGGCCGATTTCCTGCATGCTGGAGTCAACCGATTCTCTGTGGGAGTACAGGTCAGTCACGCAGTGACATGCACTCTCACACACGCACGCTTATAAACTAAACAAAATGTACTGTCACTTCTCGTTCATATTATTTAGCTGGATTTTTACTGGTTAACTGTCATCCTTTGCAGTCACTGCGAGATGAGGACCTGAGGGTGCTGGGGAGGGACCACCATTCCCAGCATGCCCTGCGCACGGTGGAGGAGGCACGGCGATTGTGCCCGGGGCGCGTATCTGTTGATGTCATCTTTGGGCGCCCAGGACAAGGCCTGGCCTGCTGGGAGGCGGAGCTGGAGGAGCTGCTATTGGTCTGTGATGATCATGTGTCTCTGTATCAGCTCACCCTCGAGAGGGGCACACATCTGTTCAGGCAAGTGCAGGCGGGCCAGCTGAGCTTGCCGGGCGATGAGGTCATGGCCCGCATGTACGAGTCAGCACGGAGGATTCTGGGAGAACGAGGCTTCCTACAATACGAGGTGTCAAACTTCGCCAGAAATGTAAGTCGTCGAAACAGGTGGTGTAATTTTGTTCATTAAAATAATGCCGTGTTATGATTATTATTGTTTAATGTAAGAATTTTACTTGCAGGGAGCGGTTAGTTCACACAACCTCACTTACTGGAGGGCAGGGGAATTCCTTGGTGTGGGACCAGGTGAGATGTTGAACAAGGAAGAGATGCGATGCACATCCATTCAGTCACTGTACCCATCCCCTTTACTCACAGAGACCTGACCCACATTGTCAGAGACCCCACTTACTCAGTCCCCATGATGCACCCCACTCAGTTAGTGAGACCCATTCAGCAGGTGATTACAAGTGTAACAATTTACTCAATGTGTGTGTGTGTGTCTATATGTGTGTTTGTGTGTGTGTGTGTGTATCTCTGTGTGTGTTTGTGTGTGTGTGTTTGTGTCTGTGTGTGTCTGTGTGTGTTTGTGTGTGCGTGTGTGTGTATGTGTGCGTGTGTGTGTCTATGTGTGTCTGTGTGTGTGTATATGTGTGTCTGTGTGTATGTGTGTGTGTGTGTGTGTATATGTGTGTCTGTGTGTGTGTGTGTGTGTATGTGTGTTTGTGTGTGTGTGTGTGTCTGTATGTGTGTGTTTGTGTGTGTGTGTGTGTGTCTGTGTGTGTTTGTGTGTGCGTGTGTGTGTGTGTTTGTGTGTGCGTGTGTGTGTATGTGTGCGTGTGTGTGTCTATGTGTGTCTGTGTGTGTGTGTATATGTGTGTCTGTGTGTATGTGTGTGTGTGTGTGTGTGTGTGTGTGTGTGTATATATGTGTGTCTGTGTGTGTGTGTGTATGTGTGTGTGTGTTTTGTCTTTCAGGAGCGCACGGTCGCTTTGTTCCCCGGGAGAAGGGAGGGGTGTTCAGAGAGGCTCGGACTCAGACCCTGGAGCCAGACGTTTGGATGGCGGAGGTGAAGCGCTGGGGTCACGGAACCCGCAGACGTGTGGAGCTCAGTCATGTGGAGTTGTAAGTGTTCTCTACTGTGTGCTTGTGATGAGTGACTTTCTCTCTCTGTGCCTGCAGGTTGGAAGAGGTGTTGGTTATGACTCTCTCTCTGTACCTGCAGGTTGGAAGAGGTGTTGGTTATGACTCTCTCTCTGTACCTGCAGATTGGAAGAGGTGTTGGTTATGACTGTCTCTCTCTCTCTGTACCCACAGGTTGGAAGAGGTGTTGGTTATGACTCTCTCTCTGTACCTGCAGATTGGAAGAGGTGTTGGTTATGACCTCTCTCTGTACCTGCAGTTGGAAGAGGTGTTGGTTATGACTGTCTCTCTCTCTCTGTGCCTGCAGGTTGGAAGAGGTGTTGGTTATGGGCTCTGCCCTACTGGGATATCCACCAGGTGGGGTGGTCTGTGTGTGTATTGGTGTGTCTTCTATGTGTAATAGTGTGTGGTTTATGTACGTGGTGTGTTTCTCTATGTGTACTGCAGATTGTTGGAACTGTGGTCTCTGTAGACTCTCAGTGTGGCCTCAAGATTATTGTTGGTTATGACCTTCTGTCATGCAATAAATGTTGGATTATGACATATCAAAGTGAGAATTGTACCCACAGTGTTTTGAAGGGTTTTGGGTTATGTGTGCATGCTAGAAGAATTGTCTCGGGGTGCTTGCATGCTGTGACATTACTGATGTGTGGTCTTTATGGTATATGCGGTGTGTTGTTAGTGTGTATTGTGGTGTGTGTTGTCTTGTAATTATGAGTTACCTGGCTTGTGTGTGTGTCTCTGACAGCACTGGAACCTGTTCAGTCCTGGGTTGGGTCTCCAGCAGGTGGTGGGGGAGAGTGCAGAGGTGCAGGAGTTTCTAGAGAGGGGACTGCTCATCTTAGACCACAGGTAAACCAGCTGAGAGGCAGAGCCACTCTGGATTATAGCGTGTTGCCGGCTGTCTGTGATCTGGTCTGTATGATCTGTGTGTTAGGGGCTTTCTGTGTGATCTGGTCTGTATGATTTGTGTGTTACAGGCTTTCTGTGTGATCTGGTCTGTATGATTTGTGTGTTACAGGCTTTCTGTGAGATCTGGTCTGTATGATTTGTGTGTTAGGGGCTCCCTTTGTGATCTGGTCTGTATGATTTGTGTGTTAGGCTTCCCTGTGTGATGCTGGTCTGTTGTTTTGGGTTGACGCTTTCTGGGGGTCTGGCTGTATTTGTGTGTTGGCTCCCTTTGTGATCTGGCTGTTGATTGGTGTATGCAGGCTTTCTGTGTGATCTAGTCTGTATGATTTGTGTGTTATGGGCTCCCTGTGTGAGTGCATCTCCTCTGTCTGTTTCTTCAGGGGTCTGCGCTGTTCCTGGGAGGGGCTGGCTGTTTTGGACAGTCTGCTGCCCCCGCTGCTCTTGGAGCTGCAGGCACATGCTCAGGCCCAGGAGGTGCAAGGGGAGTGCACCACGGGGTTCGAGTGAGGGGGGCGGGGGGGTGCAGAGGGAGGTAGAGGAATGCGCATAGGCCGCGACAGCGGGTGGGATGTTAACGGGCCAGCGTGTGGCGGTGTTTCGCGGTTCACTGTTCCGTTTTTTGGGCTTTAAAAATGCACCACAAGCTCATTAGAGGTTCTAAACAACGTTGTGAATAACCTGTATATTTACCTTTATATATAATAATACTGTATATTTAATATATCAAGTGTTTTATTAATAAATTGATATTTTGGCGAACCGCTATCTGTTCTCTCCTTATGATAATGAAACAGACACGCAAGTCCCTCCCACACGCCACAGATCTCCTGGTGGTCTGTGGCTTTCTGTCTGAACTGGGAGATGAACCAGGTCTCAGTCTGGAGTGTGGTGCCTGGAGTCAGCCCATGCATTTCCCTAAATGGTTGTGAGGTCCTATTCTTTATCTCTGGGTTTGATTGTGCAATTTAAGATTATGGGGAGGGGGGAAAGTTCATTTCCCACTATAGTAATGTAGACGTATCAATCGATATTGTTAATTTCTACACTCATATAGCGTTGGGTTTGCGGGATTTGGACTTTCTTGTAGAACAACCTTTTAGCCTTTAGGACATGTTCGTAAGCTGAAAAAGCACTACTAACCGTTGTGGCATGCTCTGTGGAGGTTGACTTTGAAGGGTGAGTTTGGTTCAGTTATTGCAGGGATCAGTCATAACACCTTTCAGTTTCTCCAAGAAGAAGGAATCAAGACCAACGGTGGAAGGATGCTACGGCCAAGCTCTCTTAACACTCATGCATTTCGTCTTGAGGGAAGCCAGGTACAAATTGTTTTCAGTTTTCTGCCTTTTGAACAAAATGTCTAACTTTATGTTTATATGAAGCAGATTGCTTATGGTCTGTTTTGGAGCCAGCCGAGGCTCATAGCTTGTTCTGAGAGAACTATAACATTCCGTTCTTCAAATCAAGTACAAATCCATCATTTGGGCTGGTGCATACACAAATGATTCCAGGTCTTATCTGCATCAGTGAATTGGCAAGAGGGCGTACTCCCGCGGCATAATGGCGGAAGTAGTTCCGTACTTCGCCATTAACCTTCTCCGAAATTGAGTAATTACTTGATCACTTCGGAGAACTCAAATAGCCTGTAGTTCAGGGGCAGAGCGACAGAGTAATTTGGCAGTTTCTAGTTTTTACTGTGTGAGATGGAGAGAAAGGGAGTGAAAGCGACTAAAGAAGGTTAGGCCTATAGAAAAACGTCATTGAGTCACTGAATGAAAAGGCCCATTATCCGTGAGCTGTTTGCGAGCTACAGAACCCGGGTGATGGTGTGGAGCAGCGTCACGTGTGGTTTTGCGTCCTTTCCGGCGAGTAGTGCAACAGTGTTTGTTTGCTGTTGCGATAATACGTGCCAATACCGCAATACACGTTATGTTATGATATACTGAATGCACTGTACCGTGGTTATTTACATGCATATCTTAATTAGTAAGGTTTTCAGTTCTTCAGTTATATGCATCACTGTGTGTGGGGTGGGTAGTTCGCGAGTCTGTGTACATTGTCTGTGCATCTGTGCGCGGCCTATTTGTGATTATAAAGGCCGCGTGTAAAAGGTTTCCCTTGAGCTGGGGAGGCGGAAAATAAGTAATACCCTAATCTTTATTGAACACTTTTACAAACAATTTTTCTTTTCTTTTCTGCTCCGACGCGACCGCCCGCGTGAGACTTGTACCCGCGATCACGTGTTTGCGTATTTATGGAGGATTAACTATTTAGTTTATGGACTGTATCCTGGTCTTTGGCCCGCTGTTTACCTTTGCACAGCGCGGTATTGCGGTACGTTTGTGTTAAAGGCAGCTGTTCCAATTCCAGATCTAAATGTCTAATGGGTTTCCATCTATAATGCGTGGAAGCATTTTCATTGGCATTTGAAGACAATTGTGCTGCGCTAAGCTGTGAATGGGTACGTCAAAATGACATTTAACATTTTGACATTTTATCCATAGTAAGGACCGTACTATCGTCGCTTTAAATGAGGATATCTATATTTTGCCGCATCTTTGACTACGCAATTCCATATTAGTATAATGTCATACGAGTGTTAGATCTATAATATCGTGAATATGACCTATTCGGCTGTCCCTTTACTTTAAAGTGTAATACTTCTTTGCAGGGCGGTTCTGTTTAACCTCATCCTGGACATAGATCCCACCATACAATACGAAGCCTACTCCGGCAAAAACCTGTTCTGTCGTGCACTGACACAAACCGAGGCTCAGGCTCCCATCGGTAAATCCTTTTACGCGTCAATCCTCACAGCAATGTGGAGAGTTTAATTCTGCACGAGTATTGTTTAGCGACATGTGCAGGAACGTTAATTCTGATGATTTGTGCTTTTTGATTATGTTTATTTACTATGAATATATTCTTGCATTATTAAATTCTCCCCATCCCTCCCTTCCCCCCTGTAAATGACTAAACTTAGGGTTGTAACTAGGCAGCTGTTTCATAGGTGACTTAGGCGCACCAACTGTCTTAACGACTACTTGTATTTTTATTTATTTTTATTTTTCCATAGATTGCGTTGTTGGCGTTCTCGTTGTTAGTGTTAATCAGTTTAACCATCAGGGTCCAAGTTGAACTATGCGGTTACATTACATTACATTACAGGCATTTGGCAGACGCTCTTATCCAGAGCGACGTACAACAAAGTGTATAACCATAACCAGGAACAAGTATGACGAAACCCCTAGAGAGAAGTACTGGTCCAAGTACAGGGAACAACCGCATAGTTCAACTTGGACCCTGATGGTTAAACTGATTAACACTAACAACGAGAACGGCAACAACGCAATCTATGGAAAAATAAAAATACAAGTAGTCGTTAAGACAGGCGCATCAACTAAGTCACCTATGAAACAGCTGCCTAGTTACAACCCTAAGTTTTAGTCATTTACAGGGGGGAAGGGAGGGATGGGGAGAGGTGCAGCCTGAAGAGGTGGGTTTTCAGTCGTCGTTTGAAATTGGTCACAGTCTCAGCTGTTCTGACCTCCACAGGGAGGTCATTCCACCATCGTGGGGCCAGAACAGACAGGAGACGTGTTCTGGAAGTGCAGGTGCGAAGAGGGGGAGGTGCTAGGCGTCCTGAGGTAGCAGAACGGAGGGATCTGGCTGGTATGTAGGGTTTGAATATCTTGTGAAGGTATGCTGGGGCTGATTGTTCCCTGTACTTGGACCGGTACTTCTCTCTAGGGGTTTCGTCATACTTGTTCCTGGTTATGGTTATACACTTTGTTGTACGTCGCTCTGGATAAGAGCGTCTGCCAAATGCCTGTAATGTAATGTAATGTAATGTAAATACACCCTTGTGTGTATGCAATAGTTTGAATCTTATTTTTCGCTGTCCATGGTTCTGATTGCGATCCGTGCTTGATAAAATGCAACCCACAGATAAACGATTAACCAAATTTCACGTCAGCCCTACAGCCCTTTGTTTTAACAAGATAATATTTTAACAGACATGATTCATTAGTTCCCTAGAGTTGTGCGCTCACGACTGCGTGGGTGAGTTGTCGACAGTTAAACGCACTGGAACCCCCAGTGGGTTAGATGTGATGACTAACAAGTAGCCGAATTAAACAACTTCAGATAGGTTAATTACCCAAAATTGTATTTAAGTCGCTTAGTTCGTAGCAGCCCGGTAGGCTGCTTCTTGTTTTGCAGTAGCCAGGTTGCTTGGAAGTGAAATGGAATTAAATTGGAAAGTTGGTACTGTAATCATTGCACATTCAGACGGACTGGGCAGACAATAGCGACCTTAGATGTGGTCTAGTACAGAAATGACGCCAGTCTGCCAATAGTATATGTACACTGATGAATTTGTGGCGCTGGCTTGTCTGTTCATTGTATTTGAATAAGATTATATAGTAATTTACCAACAAACAAAAAAAGTCATAGCGAAATGTATTCACTTGCCGTTTATTATGAAAACATTTTTGTTCGACAATTTGTTTCTTTCACAGTACATGTACTAAATCAATGAAAGCATTTAATGAAAAATTGTGGTCGTTATTTTGATCGACTGGTCCAGCCAGAAGCTATATGCCGAATTAATTTATTATGTACACAAAAATGTTCTCCTTCCCTGAATCTGGCACCTTTCAGTCTGTTTATCTGGTTTTCTAGTGGAACTGGATCCCAGGACATGCCGGAGATCCGCGCTGATGCTGGGACGACGAGCCAGAGGACACAGCGCGCCAAAGGAAGTATCGTGTTCACGCGCTCTTTTCCCTCTAGCACCTCCTCGCCTAGAGCGTAGCGCCTGGTAGGAGCGGATGGAGATTTTGCGGTGCATAGACGGCAGGGTTTCCGTGGGAAGTCCCCCGCTTTTTGCCAAGGCCCCGAACATCTCCTCCAGGTTGGTACCATCTTTGGCGGAAGTCTCGAAAACGATGCAGTCGTTCCCGAGAACTTGGCAGACCTCGGCCTGGCTGACGTCTCTCTCATTTGGATCCAAGTCCACTTTATTCACGCATACTACAGTTGGGACACGTACGCTTGTTTTATGCTTCAGGAGCTTGGTCTTTGCAGCCACGATCTCTTTACGCAGCGCGCGAACCTCCTCAAATGAGCTTCTGTCATCCACACTGCACACCAGGAGAAAGATGTCACCTGCGAAACATGAAAAAGGAACTCAGGTCAGAGCGACCGTGTAACATGCATTTTAAAAATGCAGTATTCAGCCCTTCGCATAAATGATGCATACATAAAGAAACGAAATAAGCAAATAAACACTGGAACTTTAGTCTAATGGGCCCCTTCGACAGTATCCCTTTGATTTATGTACACGAACATGTTGAAAGGTACTTACAGACACAAGCAACATCGTGGCTTCCTATTCTATTTTTGAAGCGCAATCAACTTCACCTGGTGTTTTTGCCAATTTGTCAGGTATCGCCTGTTATATACTAATTATTTGCTTATCAGGCAATCTCATGAAGGGCGATTTGCATTTAGAGAATAGTATCCTCACGAAGAAACAAGACAATTTTGGAAGAAATTGCTGAAGCAAATGCTTATCTCAAAATGTTTGTCTAACGCGCAGCAGCGATTAACCTCTCAAAGCTAGTGTGTTCATTGGCAATAACTGCACTATGCTAATATATCTCTTGGCGATCTTCACAATATATCGCTGTTCTTTAAGACAACGGAGGCCCAGACGGCGCCCACTTCAACACACCTGTCAGGATGGACAACCTGCGCTTGGCGGGGAAACCTCTCTCCCCGGAGGCATCCAAGATGTCTATCTGGTAGTTCTCGCCGCGGATCTGGTAGAGTTTTCTGTGGAAGTCTTCAGAGGTGGCCTCGTACTGCTCCGTGAAGCCGTCACGCAGGAACCGCCGCAGGATGGATGTCTTGCCCGTTCTCGGCGCGCCCAGCACCACGATGCGCCGGCAGTTCTGCGGCTTAGCGGGGCGAAGCTTGACCTGCCGCTGCTCGTGCCCCCGAGGGTTCGGACTGGACTGACCGCGCAGCACCAGAGCTGCCAGCGGATCGAGTGGGGGGCTCTTGCAAAGGAAATGATCGGAAGACGCGTGGCGATTGCCTGCGCTTGTTGACCGCGAAACCCGCGCTTTCCTCTCCTGGTGTCTCCAGTGCCCGGTGATCGTTTTAATTATACCTACACCAGCCTTGGAAATGGCAGACACCTTGAGTCCAGACGCGGTCAAGTGCTGAGCCGCGTTTTTGTAATTCAAGAGAATTTTGGCTGAGCCGCTAGGTGCACCTCTGCCGCCTTGTCGGACAGCTGGTACGAGGTTTTCAGGACGATCCGCTCTGGAGTGTCTTCTCTCTGTGGGCGCTTTCACAGTGAAGTGTACTTGTTCTATTGTTTTCAGCTCCATATTTCTTCCTCGACACGGGCGTGCACTGGAATCCAACTGCTCCCGTACGTTCCGCAGTGCTTCGTGCGAGATGCAGCTCTGTAACCACCATGCGTCCCTTGTCGGTTTAGCGCTCGCTTTGCTTTGGTTTATATACTCCACTCCCGAGCCTCTGTGCCGCCACGTCATTGATCATCAGTAAAGCCGACACACGAATCTCCTTAGCACTGCCAGGAGCTCTCGCTTTCTGGCCTACGCACTGCAAAAGTGTCCAAACCGATTTCAAATGGAGGAAACGCACACACACACACACACAAAGTACACAAAGTACACAAAGTACACATACCATTACGATTAAAGGTGGACTCTGTCAGTAATGTTATGTATGTATGTATATATATATACATACATATATATTTATATGGTCCATGTCAGTAATTATATATATATAATCGGTTTATGTAAAATTATGTGAATTATTAAAATGTACGGACATAGATGTGCGTATAGTAATTACAATAACCAATTTATTATCTGATTTATGTAATATCAAGATTGACTGATAATATCAAACTTGTCACAATTACCATATATTATTATTATTATTATTATTATTATTATTATTATTACATTGCGTTGCATTTATTTAGCACTTTTATCCAAAGCGACGTACAAAAGTGCATATCATGGTCATTACAAAACACAGGTTATTATTATTATTATTATTCCTTTTTTAAACTTTAAAGCAGAAAATAACTGTGCTAAATATGTCCTGTTGGTTTATTTTAAGAATTCTCTGGCATGGAATGAGTGGGTGATTTTCCATGATTCAGGTAATGGATAGCTGAAGGCGGCTGACCGTGGAACGCGGCAGCTGTGACAACGGCGGTAGAAGGCTATGAGTCACTGGGAGGATGGTGTTTTCCCATAAAGCATCATTTTGGCAGGATCGTTGTGGCTTTCAGGAATAAATGTGGAAGGCAAAATGTTGCCTTTTTTGTCTGCAGCTCAATACACAACCTAAGCGTAATACCGTTGCCATGGATACGAGCAAACTGGCAGCGAAGAAATGGATAAAGATTCCGAGCATAGACATTTCCGGGTAAAAAAGAAAAGGCGGAGAGCTGGAAACGTTCACCGGAGCTGGGATTGCCCTGTAATTAAAATCAGTAGTTTACTGCCTGCCTAGTTATCCGCAGATTATCATTCTGACATGGAAACCATACTGTAATTGAAAAATTGGTTCAGGTAATTTCATATATGCACAGGAAGTAGGCTATGTAAAAAGGTTCCGATTCCGACCTCCCAATGTGGGCCTGCGTTCAGACATCCCTACTCATAAAAACTGATAGTTCTCAAAACGGTTCTGTTTTCAACAATGTGAATATTAACAGCCCATTACCGAACGAGGAATGCTTTCCCTGAAATGAAACCCTTCTGATGAGTACCTAGTGGCGCCGTTTGTTTTATTCATAAGCTGGTGACAGATACGTGTTCTAGTGTGCAGGTCACTAGTGGTTCAGTCATTGGGCTGCAGCGTGACCGCACTGCATTGTATTGAGTGTGTTCTCTGTAATCACGACCGCCTTTGTCATATTGAGAAAACGTTCAGAAGCGGCTTCACCTCTCAAACTACAGGGTGAATCATGAGAGAATGAAATGGCTTTTTGGATTGAAACTGCCAATCAGTACACACCAAGGACATTGTGTTTATTTGTTTGCCCCAGGGAGCACGTTAAGCCAATGTTTTATTTTATATGCTAGAAGTAGTTTTGTCTTTGTCTTACATTCTCTCTCTTTCAGCTTCCCTCTGAAATGTACATGTACACATACACACACACACACACACACACACCACACTCACACAAAGACACACACACACACACACACACACAAGCTGCATGTGGGCAGCAGTCCAAGGTAGCAGTCTTGTTCTATATATAGTGTGGTATTATGGAATGTTTTGAGCACCCTTTTTTCCGCTCCCCACATCCCCCGCCACCCCCAAGCAGCCATCCTGAATGGCTGCTCTCAGTGCAAATGCTTGGTGTCATACAGACTGATGGGACTTAATGTACCCTGCTGCTCAATGGTTCTGCCTGTTCAAGCTAGGTAAAATGGACATGGTGCATTGCCATGGAAACAGCAGCCCTTCTCCCTCTCCGTGAAGGTTCTAGAATCGTGCCTCTGATTGTGATTCGGGTGCTTCTCTTTCTTTTTGTACTAGCTCCACCGAGCTTTGCACCAGGCTAGCCCCCAAAAGTCAGCATCATTTAGAACCTACTCGCATTAATGAATTGCTCTGCAATTAGTGCTTTTATTGCTGTTCAGATCAAATACTACGGGTGGCAGGGTAGCATAATGGCTAGCAAACTGGGCATGTAACTCCGAAGTTGCAGGTTCCATTCACAGGTGGGACGCAGCCATTGTACCCTTGAACAAGTACTCAATCTGGCTCTCCCCAGTAAACATTCAGCTTTATAAATCGGTAGTGTGTAGAGGAATGTAAGTCGTATAAGTCACTCTGGATAACAGCGTCTGCTAAATGCCTCAAATGTAAATGCAGTGTTTCCTGGTAATTCCAATTCTGTCATTTCTTTGAACACATCTCCATAGGGCTCGTGTGTCGGTACGCTGCAGGAGTGACATCACTGCGGAATGTTGAGGTAAAAATCGTTCGCATGCGCCCGTGTTCCAGCACTGCATTTCCAGCTTCATGTTCACACTCTGTTGTAGCGCTGGATGACTTCTCTCCCGAAAGTCATTCCTGTACCTCACGCCTTGTAATAGGCGCACAATTTTGCCAGGGTGTATTCATGACTTGTATTCAATGTCTGGGCCTGCAAAATAAATACATTAAAAACGGCTATATTTGTCCACTGCAAATACATTGCGTGACTTTAAATCATGCAGAGACCCCTTTATTGTCCTTTTAGGCAGTTGTTGGCTTATAAGTACTTACTTGCTGTTTGAGGTGGGCCGGTTTGCAGTACTGTGGCAGTTGGCACTACTTAGACGTCTGGACGCTGCTGTGAAAGAATTCAGTGTACTGAAGAAAAGACTAAGCTTTTTCTACACAGGTGCTGGTGGGCCACAGTGCCTGTAGGTCACCCTACCCTCTTTCATTGCAAGCGCATGCTTATTTATAATACTCTATCACTCTCTTGCACAGGCTATTTCATAAATATTTACGTTGTAAGATTGTGTATTGACTTTGTCTACTTTGACTCTGATGACTTGCTTAAATCTATTCACTTTCGTAAGTTGCTCTGGATAAAAGCAACTGCCTAACGCCAAAATGTATATGCACATTCCAGAGTCAGCTAATCATTGTTTTGAACCACACTGACTTGTATTTTCCCAGTTTCGTGAATGGCCAGTTGCTAGAGAAATGTCCAGGCCGCAGCCATCCAATAGCTGTGTGCATTGATGGATAACTGCTGATTTTTCACAGTCAACTGCAGTGACTGTAAAAAACCAGCAGAGGGCAGTAAACGCCACTGCTCACAATACTGATTCTTCTAAAGCAGAGGTGTCAAATTGCGGTTCTGGAGGGCCTTGGTGTCTGCAGGGCCCTGGTGTCTGCAGGATTTTTGCCTCAGCACGAGTAATCAATTTAAGTCATGGTTTGGCTAAAGAGTTCGCACACCCTGTTCTCAATACCTTAATTGGTTGCTGATTGATAGGAAACAGCAAATACCTGCAGACACTGCAGCCCCCCAGTATATATATATATATATATATATATATATATATATATATATGTTCGACACCCCTGAGAGAATTCAAGAGCCAATCCATATTTGACCAATTCCAAATGCATTAATCGTCTTCTCTTTCTCACCAGTGTTTGTTTGTTTGATAAACACATTAAAATGCATCCACAGAAAATATTCTGAAAATAATCTGTTAGACGAATGGACTGCTGACTGCCCGCAGTACTGCAGATACACTTTCATGAACACATACACACACACACACACACACACACACACACACGTACAATCTTTTAAAGAATTTACAAGATAATTTCCATGAAAATGTAGGGTCAAACACTCCCACACTCCATGAAGTCATAATTAGTCATGTTCTTGTTTCCAAAACTTTTACTAACGACATCACACATTCAGACATTTATTACACTCTCGCTTTCCCCTGCATCCTTCCCCTCCTGAAGGGGGGGGGGGGGGGGGGGGGCTTTTGGGTATTCCAGTCCTGGGCAGCTTGTGTTCATGCATGCTTTAGTTCCCACCAATGTCTCCTAGATAATTGATTATACACCAACACTGGTTCACTTGTAGATTAGATCACAGTAAAACATTTCATATAGGGACACAATAGCAGTGTTTGGTTGTCATTCATGCGCTTAACAAGAGATGTAGCTAAAATGTCACGTGGCGTAAATGTTAGGGATAATTAAGTAATTAAGGCCAGAAGTTGGCATGAAAGCCGAGAAACAGATACAGCCCTCCTTGCTCGCCTTAGGGACTACAGAAGCAGCCAATGACATCCAGTCTCTGAGTCAGATTTAATCAGGAAATGTAGCAGATTCCAAGGACCTCTCAAGACCTAATGCTGGTGAACCGGATTGGTTTGAACTTTTGTTTTTATAAATGACACACACCTACACATAAAAACCATTAGAAAGCATAATTGTATACTTCATGCATTTACATATAATGAACTACACACCCATAGGCACACACGCATGCATACACACACACACACACACACACCCACACAAAGGGAAAGACATACGCGTCACATAGAGTTGTACTGTGCGTCAGAGTCAGGTATTTGTGGCCCTGTGACTCAGAACCAGTATATCCTGATATTCCTGCCTGTCTGGCCCACGCTGGTCACAGCAGAAAGGAACAGTGGAGATTTCCTGATGGGGAAAAGGAGCTCTTCGCACTGACCCTTTTCTCAACTCATCTGTCTTCCGCATCAAACACTGGACTTTTCATTCAATTAATACACCCAAATCAAACTTTGTCATGTTCCTACGCATTATTCAACAATTCAACTTCATTTTATCACTCTTAACATAATATGTGACTTTGAGACTGAAAGTTTGTCTTAGCACTAGCATAATTTGTGACTGAGAGGCTGAATCTTATCACTAACAACATTTGTGACTGAGGCTGATTGTCGCCAACGTGATTTCTGAACCTTATCACAGTCTTATCACAGTCTACGAACATTTGTCGGAGTCATAGGTGGAAAGTGCTCACATGAATGGCAGTGTGGGTGTTTATAGCATTATGGTTCAGCTGGTCAGGCTAATTGCACAGGGACATCCAAAAATCCTTTTAGCCTTCAGTTTAAGACCTCAGTACTATGAGGGAGGGGCTGGCTTTTTTTGGCAGTGGGAGTAAAATCTTCGCTGTTTTTGCTGTCTGTGCAGTTTTGTCCTCCTCCCCCTCCCTTCTTTCTCCTCTCATTCATTAATTTGGCCTGTTTATGCTCAGTCAGCAGGTTGTTTTTCTCCCCAGATGGGAGGGCTGGGCAGAGGCTGGGGCCTGCAGGAGGACAGCCTCCTTTTGCATTAGAGGGGAACTGAAAAATAGCAAAGAAGGCCGAGGAATTCAGTGAGCAATGAATCCCCACAGATCATACTGCTTTGTGTGTGTGCGTGTGTGTGTATGTGTGTTTGTGCGTGCGTGTGTGTGTGTGTGCATGGGTGTTTGTGCGTGTGTTTGTGTGTATGTGTGTGTGTGTGTGTGCATGGGTGTTTGTGTGTGCGTGTATTTGTGTGTGCATGTGTGTGTGTGTGTGTGTGTGCGAGAGAAAAAGAGACAGAGGGAGAGAGTGTGTCCTGAAGGCATGATTCAGTGAATCATCTCTGTGGCTGTATTATGCATTGTCGTGTGATGTCACACAAACGACCCTTTTATGTAAATGAATAAATAGGCAGCTATAGAGGAAATGTTGTCATGGGAATGGTCAGACCCTGCTCACAAGCTCCCGCTCTCTACATTATTAATGTGAGTGATGTCTGCTCCTTCCCCTTTTGCCTGGCACCGTTTAGGGAAAAACGCTGCTTTAGACCTTCCACAGTAGCGGCATGATGATCTACACAAATACTTATTTTCTCTTAATCTTTGCAGGCTGTTGGCATGCTTTTGGAATAGATGCATAACTGCGTATGTTCGGATATGGCCATTGCCATTTACAGGATACTCCTGTTAATGATACTCAAAATCAAATACTAAAATCACTGTATGAAAAAATCTTTTTCATACACGCAAATGCACAGGAGTGTCTCTCCCAAGCACACACACACACACACACTCAGAAACAAACATACACCCTAGATTGTGGACTAGGGGTGGAGCGATTGTGGACCAGCTATCATGGATGCGATTTTTTTTTATTCCCCTCCCGTTCATTGGGCGAAATTTGATAGTTGCGTTTTCTTCCAGCACGAGTGGGTGTGTGAGACTGTCAGGTGTGACTGTAACTGTCCATGGTGCTGATATTGTTTGCGTTTAGTACCCCTTCGCTAATTTAACTTATTTCACGCTTTCCTACTTTCGCCTAATGAGGCTGTATGTATAAAGGAATAATAATCTATCTATAAAAAAAAAACAAAGCACGATGTTTTTCATTTCAGTTCAGTTGTCAGCTGGACTTATGCGACATTCGATACGTTGCTCGATTGTCTAGTTGCCCAATCGGGACAGGAGGGGTTAAACCTTGCCGGGACAGGCGCGCTCCCTCTCCAGCCCGCTCCCCCTCTTGCCCGCGTGCGCTGTGGAGTTTCCTCTGTTATCTACGTGCCCGGCGCCGGTTCTTTGTCATGACTCAACTTTCCCCGGACACCGAGATTCAAAACAAGGATATGACCCGCGCCTGGCGTTCGTACTTATTTTGACGCTTTTACGGTACCGCTGGTGAAATGCAGGGGGCGTTTTTGTAAGTTTTCCTTGTATTGTTTGTTAATTTTTTTTTTTAATGCAAAAAATAAATCGTTTTAAAAATTGAGAAGATGCCGTCACGAAGCAAAGGTGGAAAGTTTGGTGGCAAGCGATGAGCTGCGAGGTAAGAGGACTGCACGGTCGTACGGTGATATTGTGATGATCGAGTAATTTTACACAGCGGTTCCAGAGGTTCAGCCTTCTGAATAGCAGAATATAGCTGAGTCACGGCATAGTTGTAGACTGGGTACACTTGCTCTCGCTGATTTGAGGCAAGATATATATATTTTTTTGGGGGGAAATTGAGTTCTCATGGCAATAACCGAATGGTCGCCTGGAGATTATTTTTAACTATGTAAACTGATGACTGCAATTCGGGCGGTCAAAGCTTTTGCAACCAAGCCATCAAAACCGAAACGCAAAGGCGTCGGTGTTAGCTCGAACTATCATGATTAATAATGAACACAGTTGATATGTGTTACACGCGCATTTCTGTTTAGCAAATGAAGAACAGGGCCAAACAATGGTCCCACGCTCACGGGAGAACAGAACGTTGAATTGCCCTGCATAAGAATAACGTTCCTCAAGGACGGTGGCCTTGATAGAGCCTGACTGTAAAAAAAATATATATATATATATATATATATTAGATGGCCTACTTTTACATCCAGGTTTTAATGTTTATCTTACCAGGGGAACGGCAAAAGTGTGGAAGAGGTCCTGTTCCTGAATCCGGAGGGCCATTGGTTCAATTTCCCTGGTGGAACACTGCGGGTCTGTCTCAGATAAAGGTGCCCTACCGGAATTTCCCACCGTTATAGTTTTTCCAGCTTTATGTGTATATATGGGTACTATAAATGCATAATATGTCAAATTCCTTTCAATGAGAGTGTGTCAGCCATATAGACATTATTGTAAACTAGTTCATTCTCTCACTTGATTTTATACCTGTGCTTGCTCCTTTGAATCTTCATTATTTTATGCTGCTTTGTGGTTTTTATACTATTGTATTTTATTTTTATTTTTGTAAAGTACTTTGTGCTTTTTCCTGAAAAGATTATTATTATATAAGAAAGGCAGTTTTTTTCCCATTATAGTTATATTTTTGAGCATGGCCTACTGTTGAATGATTTTTTTCAGGTTAGCTACATGAAGTTATATATATATATATATGGCCACAGGGCAACCATTGGCCAGTTCCTCACCTGGATTTTGTTTTGAGTGAGTAAACTGTGCGTGAAGTGAAATACTCTAGGTACTATAGGTCAGGGCTTATTATTATAATTCCTTGGTTCAGGAAGTAAGTTCATTCATGATGTCGGGTGGTGTCGTGCACTGTTGGAGTGTTAGTCCCTGCAGACACTGTGGCCTGCAGGATGTGGAGTTGAATATCACTGCTCTGCTGATAGTGTTGAGTGGGAACAATATCCCAGAATGCACCGCACTATTGTTATTCATCTAGGTGGAGAGCCCACCTGCCAGACAGGTTCTGTTTTCTGCTTCCCCTAACTTCCCCTAACATGCAGCAAAAGTCTGCATGACTACATTTTGCTTCCGTTAAGAAAAAGTACCTATTTCTTCTACATATTTTATAGGTCAGGGCTTTGAACATCATCTGCAGAGAGAGATCAAACCAAACTCACCCAAACCCAAAGGTTTAGTCATGAAGGCATATTTCTTTATCTGGAATGGGATCGGTTTCAAGTAGTGCCATTTGTGTTTTTGGTGTAGAAGGGTAGGCTGAGAACAGTCTGCTGCTGTCTACAGTTCTTCAGCATCTGAGAAAGCATAGTAGTAAAACAGACATAGGAATATGCCATTGTGTGTGGGTTTAGCGTATCGAAACGATTCTGAACAACTCTGGAGGTTGCCACCCTTTGCATTGGAGAGGTTATCTTCAAACGCCATGACGCTTTGAGCTTCCTGGCTCCATGGTGTCCCAGACATTGCATTAAGGGCGTGGATAAAGAACTGGATCCTGGAACTTGTGATCAATAGTAATAGGAGCATGAGGCTTTGTGAGTTCCAAAAAGGGACGGGGCTACCATGTGCCAGCAATCTCCAATTAAAGTGTTTTCCTATTGCGAACAAAACCCTTTTTTTTTTTACTGGTTCTGGTATGGTAGCAATTGACAATACTGACAGCAGTGACCCACGTGGTCATGGGTTCGGATCACTCAAAGCACAGAGCAGCCGAGCCCTGCAACCGAAGGGAGGGAGAGGGAATGAAGACGTTGGAAAGCGATCCGCCTCTGTTCGGAAGACGGAAGCGCTTTTTTTCCCGACTCGTAAATAATGCAACGCTACTGGACCTCCTCTGATTCAAACCGCAGGGCCTTGTTTAAATGGCGAGGGGAAACTGAAAGGCTCTCATGGACAGTTCCCAACCCTCCCTTTTATCCCACATTACCATTCCAGGAATTTTGCCCGTCTTTATTATTATTATTATTTTTTTTATTTTTATTGCTGCCTTTCCCTGCTGCCAGAGCTAAGTAAGCAAAATGCCCGCATCAGTTGGGATTGCTGCTCCTGTAAACTATTTTTGTGGTCTGTTTCAGAAAGGCCGTGTCATCCTGGTCCTTCTTTATACACTCAATGTACAGGACGCAGGATGTCTCAGAATGTGCTGTTAAGTGTTTCAGCATCTGACGAGCATATCTGACAGGCTGTCTACATCCACGAGAAACATCTCACAGAAGTAGATGTAAATGAACTGTATAAGAGTTTATAACAACAGGAATAGCTCCCATGATCACTTATTCCAGGGTGCTGACTAGAAAAGAAGGGACAGCGCATGAATATTACCATTCAGATTTAATAAACGTACAGATATGCAAAGTATATGGGTCACACAGGTTTGGGTCCACCCATCAGACCCTGATATTTTAGATATCTGAAACGTGGCTAAATAAATCAGTATAGTATCAGTGATATTCACATCGCAGGCTGTAATGTATATTGCACGGATCGGCCAAAGAAGGGAGGAGGGGTTGCTATTTATGTTAAAACAAAACGCAGCTCTTCAGTGTCACTTTCCCTCGCTTGGCCCAAACAATTAGAGCTCCTTACTCCGTGGGTAAATTTATACCCTGGCTTTGATTTGACAGTTTTAGGATGTTATAGCTTACCGTATGCTGCTAAAAAAAAAAAACCTCTCCTCTTTGCTGGATATACTGTCTCAATGATCTGATTCGGAATTTATTATACTGGGGGATCTATACTGGGTTTGGCTGTCATCAGTATCTGACATCTTCAGAAGTTTCTGTGATGAACTGAAGCTAATAAATGAACCTACGAACCTACCTACCTTTTTTTTTCAACTGAAATTACTTCTAAATGTGGATAAAATCAAACTTATGATTTTTAAGTGATCACATCTGAAGTCTTCTACTGTTTTGAGCAATGGAAAATACAGCTCTTATAAGTATCTAGGTTTATGGATTGACAAAAAACTTTTAAAGATCATGTTGAAAATCTTGTAAAAAAAAAAAAAAAAAGGAAGCTCCAATTAAAGATAGGTTTTTATTTTCATGACAAATCCTCTTTCTCCTCTGAAGCCAAACGTGAACTTGTTCTTGCTGCATTCCTATCAATGATTGATTACTGTAAAATAATTTGCATGCATGCCTTCTGTTTTAAATGCCTTAGATTCACAGTATCATGGTGCTCTATGGTTCATTACAAATGCTAGGTCACACACCCACACCCATCACTGCTTTCTTTGCCAGAGTGCAGGTCTACACTCTCTAAAGAATCGTAGATTGTGTGACTGGTATGTGTTCATTTACAAAGCTATTTTGGGTAAACTTCCTTCTTATCTAAGTAATAGTAGTCCTGATCAGTGTTCCAATTCTCTTGCTTTTATAAAGTACCTCACCCTTTCTCTGAATTCGGCTTTTACTCGGTCATGGAACCAAAAACAACAAAAAAAAAAGATAGCCCTGTTACTTTGGGTGAATTTAAAGACTTGATTCAGAACACTGTAACTGCATGTTTGTGGTGGGGGGGGGGGGGGTGTCTATGGGGTGCTAGAGAGTCATTTGAAAAAGGGGGATCTGGGATGATCACAGATACAGTACCGTTCGCCAGGGGTGTTGCACTTTGGTTGAGGTGTGCTAGGGTCACACATCAAAGCCTGGAGCCCTATATCAGTCCCACACAAAAAGAAAAACTTCTCTGAGATTAGCTGTGCTGAGACATGAAACATGAAACCCTGGACTTTTAGCCTAGTAACCTATTTGTTATTACTGAAAATTAAATTCAATCCAGGTGGCCTTTTGCTATCTGTTAGCCATCCACACCATTCCTTGGGAGAATGTACTGTATGTAGCATTTTAGGACCAGAGAAGATTCAATCAGAGTGAGTTTTAAAAAGAATGGTTGTAAGGCATGTGCTGAAAGACATTCTGTTCTTGGCATTTATTCACACAACCTTTTTTTTTTTTTCCTCCTCAGTTGTTTACGTGCTCAATAGGTTTGATACTTGAACCCGCCCCAGTAGGGTGTGGGTGGAGATTCAGCGTTCAGACAGGCACGGGTTAGAACAGCTTTCGTCCTCTCCTGGGATTGTTAGCGAAGTGTGTTTGTGATAAGAGCCAGGTGTGTAAAAGGTGTTTTATGTTAAGATATACACCCTTATTTATTTAGCTGGCAGCTCAGTTACTTTTCTTGGTTGTGAAGTTGGTGCAAGGGCTGGAAATGTAAGTGTAAACTTTACTTGACCCTTAACTTTGTTCACTTAGAGAGAGAGAGAGAGAGAGAGATCTGTGTGTGTTTGTGAGAGAATGCGAAAGCAGGAGGTGTGTGTGTGTGTGTGTGTGTGCGTGTTTTATGGTTGCTGAAGATTCAGACATAATGGAATATTTAGAAAAAAGTTAATCAATTGTGATAAAGGAATCACACCATTATTCCCAGAGATCATAGCACCAACTGATGTGTGTGTGTGTGTGTGTGTATGTGTGTGTGTGTGTGTGAATGATAGCGAGAGGGAACGAATGTGTATGCACATGTATGAGCATTTGTGCGTTTGTGTGTGAGAGCATGAATCGGAGAGAGAAAGGAGTGTGTGTGTCGGTGAGTGAGTGCTTAAACAGGTTGTTCTTGTGTGATGTGTTGTTTTGTAACTCTCAAGCCCCTTACCCACACCCGTCCCCTGAGGCATTGTTGCTATGGCAATGTCATCTGGACAGAATGGCTTGTCACTCAGTGATTGCGTTTCTCAGGTCAATGGCTTCATGCTTTACTGACGCGACCCTCTCACAGTACTGCAACATTTCTGCCACGGTTCTCTTGAGGAAGAGAGGGAGACTAAAGACTACTCTCAGATTCAGTTTTGATAACACCCAGGCATGCACACGTGCGCACACACACACACACACACTCACACACAAAGCTCTCATTGTAATTCTCTTTTCATATTTCAGGTGAGCAGAGCTGCAGGGTGGTGCTATTGTGTGAGTCAGCCTACAGCCAGCCCTTCCACTGGAAAAAGAACTCACCCCAATCCTGTCCTCACCCCCCGCCCCTCCCACCCCCCCCCTCAAACCCCCTCACTGCCCCCTCTGCCAGCTCGCCATCCCTCCCACCCGGAACTAGAGGTGTGCGTGGGAGCAAAAACCGGCGCATTCTCTTTTGCCGGTCCTCCTAAAAGATTTCAGTCCCGCCCACTGTGCCATCACTGCCGTCACCATGATGACATCATCGCTCCGGCGGCAGATGAAGAACATGGTGAACAACTACACGGAGGCGGAGGTCAAAGTGCGCGAGGCGACCTCCAACGACCCCTGGGACCCGCCCGGCCCGCTGATGGAGGAGATCTCCGACCTGACCTTCAACGCGGTGGCCTTCCCCGAGGTGATGGGCATCATCTGGAAGCGGCTCAACGACCACGGCAAGAACTGGCGGCACGTCTACAAGGCCCTGACGCTGCTGGAGTACCTGATCAAGACCGGGTCGGACCGCGTGGGCAAGCAGTGCCGGGAGAACGCGGTGGTGCTCCAGACGCTGCGGGACTTCCAGCACACGGACCGGGACGGGCGGGACCAGGGCTCCATCGTGCGGGAGAAGGCCAAGCGGCTGGTGGCGCTGCTGAGGGACGAGGACCGGCTGAAGAGGGCGCGGTCGGCGTCGCTGAAGCCCAGGGAGCGCGCGGGCTGCCCCGCCTCCGCCGCCGCCGCCGCCGAATGTGGCTCCGCCTACGGGGACCTGCCGCCGCCCTACCCCGGCCGGCGGTCCAGCCAGCCCCTCATGACCTCAGCGTACGGGGGCGAGGGAGCCAGGGGCTCACCCTCCTTCAGCTGTGAGTACCACACCCGAGAGCCACGCTTAAAACACACACACACACACACACACACACACTCATACATACACACACACACACACACACACTCATACACACACACACACACACACACACACACACATATACATACATACACACACACACACATACACACACACTCATACATACACACACATACACACACACCCTACATACACACACACCCCACACACACATACTCATACATACCAACACACACACACTCATACATACACACACACACACACACACACACACACACACACACTCATACATACACACACACACACATACTCATACATACACACACACACACACATACTCATACATACACACACATATCTCACACACACACACACACACTCACACACATACACATACATACACACACACACACACACGCGTGCGCACACATATTTCACACACTCCCTCTTACATTTCACACACACCCACACATTCACCCACACACATATCTCACATACTCACTCTTACTTTTCTCACACACACACACACACACACACACTGAAAGAACAGCACCGCAGTGATCCCTCGAGCCGCAGCTCTCTGGGACAGTAGGCGTAGTTTCCATAGAGATTTCAGGATTGTGACAGACCTAGAAGTCGCAGATTCACAACTGAGCTGTGGCACTGGCTCTGTACCAAAGAGCGTGCTCATCTAGCTCATCCAGCTGGTGCAATACTCAGCAGGGTACTTACCGGTACATTCACAAGCTGCAGCCGGGAGAAACGATTTGCTTTGCAATGTAATTTAATGTCACGTGCTGTAAAACTAATTTGGGGCCCCCGCGGCGGTAATGGATAAGGTGTGGTGACCTTGTGGGGGGTACGGGTGTCCCGCACTCACGGCTGAACTCTGAGTAGCCGGGCTGTTGAATTCTGGGAATTCCCCTCTCTTCCCCGGCGGGTTTCGGGTCGCGGCCCGCGCGACAGTGGCGCCGAAAGCCGCTCCTGCATTCCCCGCATTCCTGCTCTCCCGCTGGCCGCGTGACGGAGAAGGAGCGTGTGACAGGAGCGAAGAGCGGCGGCCGTTTCCTGTAACCGCCGGCTTCTGCGGCGACGCGAGCGGCTTGGCTTGACGCCGACGCGCAGACTCTCTGATGCAAAAAAAAAAAAAAAAAAAAAGAACCTTCTGATCGCGCGACCGGCGGTTTTCGGTGTGTTCTGTCCATCCACTGCTCAGAGACCACATGCTGCTGGAGGAACCCAGTGACTGTGTGGCTTCGTCATCCAGTCAGTTCCCCTCTGCCTGGAGCGGCTCTGTCAGTTAAACAAGTCAATGGACAAATATGAAATATAATTCCAAATATGCATTCACATGAGCTCCCGGACATAGAAGACCGTAGAGGGGTGTTTTGGCTATGAGTGGGTTGGTGTGCGTGGTTTTATTGAGGGTGAGATCACCATTGCCCGGAGCCACAGGGGGTGACTCAACACAGAGAGCCCACCACGTCAAACAAAAACAAAACAGCCAATCGGCCAGTTGGTTAATTTCATTACCGGCCTATAGCAGGCATTGAGAACAACTTAGGCTGTTTTACATGTTCACGTAGTGTCCATCTGTACAGTTGCACATGTGCACTGAAGCAAACAGGTTCAGCGCTCAACAGTACAATGGCTGCACTTCAGCTGGGAGCCAAACGTCCAGCCTTTTGGGTTCTGGAGCCCATTTCACTGACCACCACACTGCACCGCCATCCATAGTAATTGCTCTGAAGGAATAGCGTGAAAAAAAATTATATATATACATGAATTTCGGAGGTGGGGTGAAAGAGGAGGCCCAGACAGCAGTCCTCCCCCTGCTCCCTTCCCCCCGTGGCGCGTCCCTGACTGCGGCCTGAAGTCACGGGCGGAGAAACGGAGGAACATTCCTGGCGTGCCGCGCAGAAGCACGTGTGCCGCAGTCACGGCGGGGCTGCCGGCGACGCCCCTCCCCCCTCGCTCCGCGCCCTTCACCTTTAACCCACAGAACTGCGTGCTGTCATGGCGACAGCCTCAGGAGGTGCAGTGCAGCATGGGGCACGCTCTCAGCTCAGCTTAGTTCAGTACACTGGCGCTTTGAATGCTTGGATGCTTTGAAATTGCTCTGCAGCTCTTTGTTATTTTCATTGAATGCATACGGCCATGTTAAGTGAAAATGTAACCAGTAAAGACTAATTCTCTCCCTTCTCTCTCCCTCTCTCTCCCCCTCTTTCCCTATTTCTCTCTCTCTCCCCCCCCCCTTCCCTATTTCTTTCTCTCTCTCTCTCTCTCCGTCTCTCAGCCTCTTTTTCCTCCCCTCACTGTCACTCTGATCTGGAGGAGGCTCGGCCCCAGACCAGCGGGGAGGAGGAGTTACAGCTGCAGCTGGCGCTGGCCATGAGCCAAGAGGAGAACGAGAAGGTGCTGTTCAGACCGACCGAGACACTGACCAACAAACGCTGCTCACACTACTACTAACCGCTAAAGCACTGACGCCGACACTGACACACAGAAATTGACAGACACCAAAGCTCACCGAGGTACTGACGCGCTCGGTTTCACACACAGACACTCGTCTCTCTCCCCTGAACGAGGCATGCTCTGTCCCTGTTGCTCCAATGGCCTTTCGTTGAGTTGAGTTTGTCCCCTGCCATGGGGCTCTGTGATTGGCCGATGTATCTGGAGTATGGAGAACAGCCACACCTCTCATTGGCTGGTGATGAGGTCGCCAGGACAGCACCCGACACGGACTACAGCCCGGTGCCAAAGACTCAAACTGCTGGCCCACAGGCTTATTGACCACGAGGCCCCAGAGACCAACATCCCTCTGAATCCCGCCCACGTAACGCCTCCTTGTTGTAAAAGTCATAACCCCACTGAAAGATGGCCGCCAACGTCTTGTTTTTCGTTTTTGTATTTCGATAGCAAGCTACCCTGTGATAACCCTGAACCTTGACCGTTCCCCTTTACCCCACTGGGCCCAGTCAGGACAAGGGGATTAGAAGGCCCCAAAGTCCAGTGACTCCAAAGTGCTACAGAAGCACCACTCAAGCCCAGAAGTGCCACTGTAAAAGCAACAAGCACCGTCTGGCTTGCCATTAGCATTAGCATTAGCATGGCGTGAGACAGAAAGCCCATGTGCCTCTGCCCAGCCACTCACACGAGAGGGATGAGGTGCTCATAACAGCCAGGACTGCAGTCAGCGCACGGTCTGCTTTCTCAGGAAGAGGCCACTGAGTAGAAAACCAGGAGCCTATTTGAAATATTTCTCAGACATTTGAAACAATCACTCAAGATGTACTCCGGCTTCTTCACTCAGCTGCTCTGGCCTTCTGGAGGAGTCGCCTGAGTAAAGAGGAATTTATTCGGCTTAACGGACTCCGACAGGAGCCCAGGGGCAAGCCGTGCCGGGTCGGTGCGAGATTTCCAAAAACACAGCTTGTCAGATTCTGTCAGTGCTGTGACAAAGTGCGGCACTTCCACAATGTTGCTATGGGAATTACTCACTATGAAAACAGCTGTGCCCTCATCATGTGTAGAATAGCAGGTGGTCAGCAGAACATTATCTGCTCTGACTAAGCACCATGTGTGCTATGTGTGTGTTTTTTGTTGTTTGTGTTTGGCTGTTTGATTATGTATAAAGGCACTGTAGTGGAAAAAAAAAAAAATATTAACACAGATAGTGTTTTGCCACTGTCACCCACATGTTCGTGTGTGAGATTTTTTATCTCTACAATTTACATATTTTCTGTTGTTTTTAAGCACGACTTTGAGAAGTGACTAATGTGCTGACCACACTGCGTTCTGTGATTTTTCCCTTCTAATGTTGCTCTTCTCAACCGCAGGTGGACACCAAATGTACCTTGTTTGATCACTTCAGATTTTTGATTGGACAGCCCAAAAAGTTAACCTGCCCCTCCCTCTCTTTAGAAACCCCCGCCTGTAAACCTGGATGAGCAGACCCAACTCCAGATGGCACTTAACCTGAGCAAAGAGGAGCCCCTCCAGGTACTAGCCGTTGAGGACTGAACCAACTCTCTGAAGTGTGGGGGTGCTTCGAAGCACTTGGACGATGTCGTTCAGGAGCTCTGTGTTACTTCGTAATGTTCGAGGCCTGTTCCCCTGGCAGTGAGGCATCCTTTCACATTCCTCTCATGGTCTTTGTAGTTCATGTTTTAGCTCCAAACACTTAGTGGGAGCTAAAACATTTACTGCGAAGAACTACAGTACAAAGTATGGCACATAGGCATGGCAATGATTTGCTGCACTGTTTTTATTCAATGACTGTTTAGATTGCTTTGATTTTTATGCTTGTAATCATCCCCATCTCTCCCACCTTCCATCTCTTCATCCTCTCCATCTCTCTATAACAGTGATTTTTTTTACTTCTGTGCGTGACTGTCTAGTCGCCTTGCCATACCCAGCTTTATTTGATCCCTGCTGTATGGCATTGACAAACCCCACCACAAACCCCTCTACACAGCCTCTATGGTCACAAAATAAATGCAGCACAAATTATTTGTTGCCGGTGAACTTTGGTTTCTCTCTCTCTCCCCCTACCCTCTTCTCTCTCCTCTAATGACCAGCAAAATAGTGTCCTTCCCCTTCCCCCATCTCCGACCAACCGCACAGCAGAACACAACGTATCCTTTCCTCACTGACCAATCAGAACAGGCTTCACAGTTACTGCTAACCAGTAGTGGCTAATTTCCTATCTTTCTAGCAATGTTGGGAGGGCGAGCAGTTTGTGCGGGTGTGTCTTCGCAGTACTTTCCTCCAATCCTCTCTTCCCGTTTTCCTACAGCCCGCTCCGCCTATTCCCGTTCCCGACGTCGCGGTGCTGGATGAAGATGCCCAGCTTCAGCTGGCCCTGAGTCTGAGCAAGGCGGCACACCAGGAGGTAGCGCTATCAACAGGGTTGGCGGGTGGGGAGGGGCTATGTGACTGATCCTTACTGTGTGAAAGTGTTCCTGCAGCTCTTAGCTATTAGGCTGACGTGTGTGTGTGTGCGTGTGTGTGTCTGCGTGTGTGTGTCTGTTTGTCTCAAAGGAGGAGCGCAGTCGTGAGGGAGAAGAGACGCTCCTGCGCAAAGCTCTTGAGGAGAGCAGAAGGGAGGTGGAGGGAGGAGGAGTGGAGGTTTGGAACCCTTTACCTGTTTAAGGACCACACGGTCTCAGGGGACTGGTCTTTACTGGCACAAATGGCAGAAATACAATATATCGCAATATACTGAAATAAGTGACTAAGATTAGGAGAGATATTGTAACACTTTACATTATATGGGCAAATATGCTAATTATTGCAGTTTTCAGATGTTGTAGTATATTTTCATACATTGCCATTAATATATAACTGCTGTAAAATATGGGTATCATATAAATAACCATACATTTCCCGCATGTTACTCTGTACTCTTCTTCCTCAAGTGATGGCACCCTCAGTGAACTGTCTGGACAGTCAGTCTGCTTTCTGTGATTTTCACAATGATGCATTGTTCTATGAGTATTCTAGCACAGCTATATCCGTAATGTGATGTACTATGCACATTCTGCCACAATGATATTTTGGTGCCTTTTTTGATAACTTGCTGCAGTTATTCCCAAAAGCACTGACGGAGTTAGAGAGCTTTAATGATGTCATCATTCTCCTCTGCGCCCTGCCAGTCTGCCATGAAGGATCTGGAGGACATTTTTGGAGCTGGCTCTGCAGCGCCCCCTCGTGTTGACCCCTGGGACCTGCCACCTACCAGGGCCAAACCTGCCAATGTGGTGACCTCTGACCCCTGGGACTCTTTGGGTAAAAACGAGTTCATGTATATCACACAGCTCTACTTCCTGAACACACAAATCACAACCAACACAATGTATTTACTCAACACTTAGAGCTCACTGCTCATATGCACCAATACAATACATCATAACACAAGTTTTTATTACACTGGTATTTATATCAACTCATTGATTTCCCCCCCCCCCCCCCCCCCCCCCCCCCCCTTTCTCTTAAGGGGGTCCCTCTACCACTCCTGTGATTGACAACTCATGGATGGGTCTTCCAGCAGCCAGCGGCCCCCTGAAGCCTTGGGATCCTAGCCAACCCCCTTCGGACCCATGGGACGCCCCGAGGAACATTTCCAGCAGAAACCCCACCATCCACGCAGGTAAGGATCCAGCCAGTCCAGGACTTGTAAGCACAGAACGCTTGCATTTCTATGGTACCTGCTGAGCGTACTAGTGCATTACCATACGTCTATGGTACTAGAAGGAGCACAGCGTACACGCATCTATGACACCAGCTTAGAGTAGCAGTGCGTAAACAATTAGGCGATGGCTGTGGCAGAAACAGCTTACTTGCCTGTTATTGAGTTTATATAAGTTGAGTACTGGATGAGATGGTCGTTAAGTAGCTGAAATGTTCTCTAAATATTGTGCTCTTAAAATCCCTGGCTGATTTCCGAGGTATTGCTCAGTGTATTCGGGAGCACAGTTTTCAGGAAGTAAACCGCACTTTTTAGGAGGTCCCATAAATCAGAGAGGAATATGCGGAGCCTTTTCACTACAAAGCTGGGGTGTCTTGGGACACTTCGGCTGTACTGTTCAAAAATTCAAAAAGTATGGGGGACATGTTTTGCATACTGCCCAATGCGTATTATAATATACAGATTAAATATTAGGCAGTATGTTTAGTAGACAGTACATATTTTGAGGAGGCTGTAGTTCGGAGGCTGCTTCAGACACGGCCCACGATCCAGCTGAGGGTGATAATACTCTATTCAAATGTCTATGATAATTGATAGAGTGGAAAAGCATCACCGCACATCTATGGTCACCAGTGCAGAATGCTAGTGCATCACTCATATATCCATGGTACCAGCCCAAGAGCGTACAATAGAGCGACAGGCTGAGGTGTTGTGTTATTGCAGGGTCTTCAGGAGTCGATCCGTTCTGTACTGTGACAAAGGAATCTCAGACAGCCTGTGACTCCCCCAGACGTTCTGGAAGTCCCACAGGTAATTAGCCAGTAAACACTCTTCCTTTCCACAGTTAATGTGGTTCATTAATAGGACAATTAAGCAGAAACTGTCGTCTTAAAAAAAGACGAAATCAGAAACATGAAATCTTGTCAAAAAGGTAAAGCTAAAAACGGTAATTACAGAAGGCCATCCAACTGAAAATCAAATAAAAGTAAATGGAATTAAATAAAAACAATGCCGTTTTAGCTTAAATCGCTGAGGCTGTCTCATAATGTGTCCCACAGGCGAGGGCTTGTCAGCTAAACACTTGCTTTCCCTTAAATTTGATCTTATTGTAGATTAGCGACATGACACCAGTCACATGACATTCCATTCCATTCCATTATCAAGCGTCTTATCCAGAGCAGCTTACAATGTAGAAGTAACACCCAGCCGACCCTCTGCCCCCTCCACAGATGGGGACCTGTTTGGGGAACCAGTGATGGGGACGCAGGTGAATGGCCGTGAACAGGGCAGCCCGTTGCCCTTTGACCTGTCCCGTCTCAGGGAGGGTCTGGCCGACCCCACCCCCCGAACCTCCCGGACCCCTGAGTCCTTCCTGGACCCAACCGCGGCCTCTCTGGTCAACCTGGATACCCTGATACCCCTCAACCCCCCCGCCAAGACTACCAACCCCTTCCTGACAGGTGAGGTCCGGCCTGCTGCACCAGCGCTGTGCCTGGACCTGTATGGTTTGTTACGGAATTGTTGTACTGTTTGCAGTGTGAACATTGATTGGTACTCCTACAGTAAATACTAACAGCATTCACATAATTCCTGTGTTTAGCAGGCATCTTTGTCTGTGGTGGCTTACAGCTATCATTTTCACATATTTCATATTTAAACAGCAAGCTATGTTTGCCGTAGCAATTCAGGCTGAGTACCTTGCACAAGGATTTAAAAGCTGCCCCTTTCCTGGGAATAAAACACACCACCTTCTGGCTACAAGCTTAGTCCATTAAGCGCTACAGCACACTGAACCAAATATCTGAGTGTGGAGCGGTGAACACAAAAACAGCATTTCTGGAGATATTCCTTCTGTGCTTCCGTGTTTTTTGCGAGAAATGTGTGCATTGGCGATAAGAAAAATTTGAGACCTTTTTTTGGGAAAGGGCCGAAGATAAAATATCACAAGTTGAACAAATAGGAAAACAGATAAACTTAGTGGCTTTAACCTCAGCTTTGCACTCAAGAGCAGAACAATGCAATCGCCCATTTTGAATCGAAAGGACAGAACAAAAACATTGTGCTAGCTTGCACAAAAACCTGTTTGGCAAGCCACATTTCTTTTTACTCTGTGTTTATTTTTCTCCCCTCTCCCTCCCTCCCTTTGTCTCTCTTTCTCTTTCTCTCTAGAACTGAGTGCTACCGCAACCTCCAACCCCTTCCAAAGCGAGCAGCCCCGCCTCACCCTGAACCAGATGCGTTCCGAATCCCCCTCTTCTCTCTCGAGCAACTCCTCTCTTCCCCCGTCCGTCGGCCTCCAGCCCCCCATCCTGCCCGCCTCCTTCACCCACCCCCCCGCTTTTCCGCCATCGCAGGGTCTGCTGGATGTGATTCCAAACCTGCCCCAGCCCCTACTGCCCTTCTCTACAGTGCCCCCTCCTGGACAGCAGGGGGACCAACAGGCTCAGAACCCTTTCTTGTGAGGCCCTGCTGTGTTAACTGAGTGGACACTGAGGACCCTGGAACTTACACACAAGGTTGCGACCTCAAACCCGACCTCTCGTTGCCCTTAGCCCATCCTGAACTGAGATTAAAACAATATTTTAATACAATGTTACCAGCCTCGCAGGTTCTGCGCCGTTCTAACCCGGGCCCCAGAAGTGCTCCAACGCTGGGGCCAACCCCCTCCTTTACAGCAGGGACATGGGAGGTGGACATTCTGGAACCTTCCTGCCCTCTGCTGCTGAGCTGCTGCTAGCACTGCTGTCTTGCCTCTGTGAATCTCTGGCCTTGAGCAGCCGTCCTATACCCATGAAGTCCTTCAACTAATAAAATGAAGAAAAAATATATATATATGATTCCTCACCACAACTATCCCTGACACAACACCATTTCCTCACACTGGCCTTCCTAATCAGAAATTTTGCATGGCAGACCTACTGTAATGTGCGCCTGTGTGCACCGATAGACCACAATGCACTGCAGCTAAACACCTACCCTCTGATGCTCCGATCCCATCTCATGCTATGCCATTGAGAGAACTGCGGGCGGTCATGTGGGGAGCATCCAGCCAGCAAAATCCATACTGACGCAAGTCTGACCACCTTTCCCTCTACTAGCCACCGATGCACTGCTTCGACCCACGGGCTTGAGCCAGGACGACCCCTGTTGAGACCTAAAGGGGGAGAAGATGCTGAAATATAGGCTTTAATATCGTAGGGGTTCTGCTGAATGAACAAAACTATAATACTGAAAACTGATTCATACTAGAACTATTATGGAAACTACGATCAAAACATAGTGGTATGAAAATGTATGCAAATTAGTGTTTGTTGCCTGTCAAACACCAATCTCTGACCAAATGTATACATATCCATTTAAAAAAATTCAACCAATAAATGGTGTGTATTTGCACACTTTCTAATTATCCCAGTCTTTTTCCTCAGTGTACTTCATAAGCCTTTCAGAAACCGTGTCACTCATTAATGCATGTGTGGGCGTGCCGCTAACAGGGAACATTTTGATTACTAGGTTTAATTCCTTTATTGGGAGCTTTATCAAGAAACTCTTGATGTGTGGTCCATCAAGTTTAGCTTCAAAAGGTTCCATGCATGTTGTCCATGTTTGCCCCAGCAGACCATCTTATTGATCACACTTGGGTCCATACTGCACGTGCATGCTGAGGGCAAGACTTCGCTGCCCGTTGGAACCCTATGGTGAACCAAACAAATTCGACAGCCAAATAAAAACCTCATATTTTAATCCACGATTTGTGTCCATAAAACAATGGTAAATCAAGCTTCAAAATACTATCAGGGACATTTTGTTTAGCCTTCAAAAGCCTGATATTGCTCATTGGGCAGCTCTACTGTTTTGCAGACACAGTAGAAGTATGCACAGTACAGGCTCACTTCCAGCTGCTTCACAGCATAGGTTGGCTGAGGGTGTGTTTTCCAGTTTTGTTATATATATACATGTCTATGGTAGTCTTGCTCAGGGTCTGGAATTGAAGCGTAGCACAGGATCACAGAACAAAGCCAGGAGGAGAATTCATGTTTCCTATCCCATAGACTCATAGGAAGTCATTCGGGTTTTTGAAGGTCAGTACCATGTCAGCTTGTCAATAATCTGGGTGCAGCAAGGGGTTTTGGTGTTGCATGGCCTTGCTGTGACTTGCCTTTCTGTACAGAACATGAAAAAACAACTCTTTCTGGCAGAAGGAAGGGGCGGTGTCACTCTATGCTGGAAGGATGATGCCATATCCTGACAGGAAGAACAGTGATGTCACTACTGGGTGATGGCACTTCTTGAATGAAGAGCGGTGATGTCATTCTTTAAGGGTGGAATCCAGCCAGTGCAGCACGTCCAGAAGGCCCTGCCCAGAGCGCGCACTCAGCTCGAGTACAGTGATTGGCTGGGAGGCTGAAGCGATGATGTCATCCATTCTGAAGAGTGACTTCATTTCCATGAGTCCCATGGAGCAGGGTAAGTCCCTGGTGGACAGTAAAAGGAAAAGATTGTTGAGTTAACAATGTTATACAGTTATTTAAATGGCAAAACCACATTTTATTTATCCATGGAACCCATCAAAGTACCATTGCCAACACAAAAGCCAGCATTACGAAACAGCTCCATCCATACAGCCAACAATTACTATTTAATCCCCTCCCCTAGAACCAGCATTAGCATCCTAAAATACTCCACTGTCCAAGCAAGTGCCCTGCGTTTCCTTATGTGGGTTGCAAAGTGGGGGAGTACTTGTGAGATTATGCAGTACATAAGAGTTTTGGGGGACAGGGACGTGGCCAGAGAAGGGTGGGGATGTCTGGTGTTGAGGGGGGCGGTGCACCTCACGTTTTGTTGAAGAGCACAAGGACGGAGGCAGAGCGGAGCGGCTCTGCGGACAGGACAGACAGCAGCTGGATGCAGGACGACGCCACTTGGTGGATGTTTGCAGAATCCACCATGAACTGGGGAAGAGCGGCAAGTTTAGGAAAGCTGAGGACAGATGACTAAACAGTTAACTGACAGAAGAGAAATAAGTACAGCGAACAGAGAGGAGAGGAACTCATAGATGAGATAATCATTTTAATTCAGGTCAGGACAGATTTGATTGCTTTGACTGACCCCCTCCCCAGAAGCAACACTCACAATGACACAGGAGCAGTCAGTGTAGTAGCTGGGCCAGATGGGCCCCATACAACCCCCAAGCTCCCTCACCGTCACCTTCCTCTTCCTCAGGGTCAGGTCTGTCAGATTGGTGCCCACCTGAAGGGGGGGGGTAAGAGTAAAGGTAACAGTGTAGTGGGATACTGCCCTTTGTCGTCTGTCTGGGGTGGGATTGTCATGGAATGAAAGCCATCCCCAACTGTTTGTCACAGCAATTTAACCAGTGCGCGAGATCCATTCTGAGAGACTGAAAATGACGTATGGGAAGAGCTACAACTACGCATTTTCGCAAATTCATTCCAGACAATGACAACTGCAAATTATTAAACAGGGTAATATGGCTGACGAAATGATAAAGCCACTTAAAACCACAGTGCGGTATGCACCTATCCATTTCTGCCACTCCTGACATTAACCCAATTTGGCTGGCACTCATCCCAGGATGGGCTTCTAATCACAATGACTCAAAATACAGGCACTCACAGTGGGCAGTGTTGCCGGAGGTTCGCCGAAATCCGTGGGTGCATCACGCAAGCCGAGCTGTGAATTCAGCCCGTTAAGGAGGAAAATCACCGATCCCGGCAATCGTCACATTATGACATAAAGGCACGGAGAGGCTAGAATAGTTAGTTAACGTACATCTTTTATCATTTTTTGTAACTAATCATGAATCAGAAGTAGCATTCCACGAAAATCATTTGTATGTATGAATGTTGTAACATAATATTCAACAGCAAACGCAGCTCGCTGGCAGGTTGTAAATGGCTAAGTTAATGTCAGCAAGGAAACGTAAGATAGTATTGTGGCAACAAGTAGCGACAGCCAAACTTCAGTGTTATTTCTAGCTGGCACATGTTAACAAAGGATATTCTGTAGCCGTTTCAAAAGCAGAGTTTTTCCAACACCAGTGGCTCCAAGCAACAGACACATTTCACCGAAAATTAGTTACAAACTTCTTTATTCGTCAGGTTCTGGTTGAAAATGTGACGTACTGCAGCTATCACTAATTCTCCAGAGCATTATCTCAACCGTTAGATGAGAGAATAGACACACTGCATCTATTTGCCTACAGTGTTGTGCAAGTCAAATTGGCTCATCATAGCTACTTACTTAACAATCCAGCTATGCTAGGCTATCTAATTTATATAAAGAAAATCCTGCAAACTTAGTTGTAGCATGTGAAATTCTTAAAGGCTAAATATTGTATTAGCTGTCAGCACTGTTTTGTTAAACGACGCCACGGTTTTAGTTGAATTCCCGCTAAATTAGCGAATATTTGCTAGATTTGCTACAAATTTAGATTACGGCTAACATTAGCTATATCTAACCACCGGACTGTATACAGTTCATTGGCTAACAAGCTTCAAGCTTCCTCTGCAACCATGACAACGTAACAGTCAGTCATAGGGTTTTCGTCTATGATTGATCATTTTCTATGGGTGGGGCTGGTAAAAGGTAACTGACCCGGAACAAAAATGTGAGCACTTATTCTGATACCTCCCATTTTAAAGCTTGCAGCAGCAGCATTTGGGCCGTTTAAAGTAACCTTCCTGTCCATCTCACACAGAATTCGTTATTGTTAGCAGCTGTGAAATATACCCAGCATAGCAAACATGGAAGCCTTGCTTAAAAAAGAGCTGGGGACTTCGATGCTGAAAGCCTCCGGCCATTCAGGAGGGGGCTGCATCAGCGAAGGACAGAGCTACGACACTGACAGCGGACGGGTTTTTGTGAAAATAAACCACAAGAGCCAGGTTATTTGTGTTAGAAGTTTTCCCCTGTGCTAGCTGCGCAATCTTACTCGCTGATGTCTTTTGATGGCATATAATAGGTATAGTTACGTGGAAAAAATGTTTGCAGAATGTATGTGGTGTCAGCTAGTGCTAGATTTTTGTCGCAAGATGTCGTGGTTGGTTTTCCTCTCTGGCTCAGCACAGGTCTTCTCTTATCTGCTTTAAAAAAAACAACCCAGTTACCACTGACAGCCTAAACGCGACAGGCGTCGACTTTGTTCTAGAAACGCCCATGCTTTAATGTTGGCAAAACATCTGTGTTTTTGAAGACGTGGATCCCCGTCTGGGTCTGACACATGGAGATCCACTGGGCTGCAGGCCGCAGTTCCTGACTGCGGGAGACAGTCGTCACAACAGTGCATAAAAGTAAAAATGTGGTGTTCACGTGCCCCATACTGTATAGAGGCTAGTTGTACTAACGCATCGGTTCAGTGTCAGATTTAACATGCTATTCTGATTATTATTTACCCCCCTTCCGTGCCTTTGGCAATGATTTGTTAGGTTTATTTTATTGTGACAACATTGCAAAATAAAACTTGCATGATTGGTAGTGTTTGGCGTGGGTTGCATGGAGGTGATTAAATACATGTTATGCCGCGAGCACCTTCAACGTTATAGCTCTTAATATTCCAAAACATTTAACATTGAACGTTTTCAAAGTGTACTCTAATGCAGAATATAGGACAAAAACTATTCTGGTCCTAGCTCTCGGTTCAACAAAGTGTAGTAGAAATCTTACTTTAACATGAAGGAAGAGAAGGATAATTGTATTTAAAAATTATTTAATGGTTAATTAATCAAGGAAAAAGTCTAACAGACTCACATGGAGGAGTCAAAGTAATTCCAAAGCATGAATGAGAGAACACACAATATATAGTCAACAAATCTTGGACCTTGCTCTTGTGAAGGTTTCTTATTAGTTACCAATTGGTGTCTGAAAAATATGAGTCATTGCATTTACACAACAACAGTTTTGTTCACACAAGGACTCTTGCAACCCATATTGGGTTTTTTTTTAGCTTACAGATATTGTTTTCTAGGTGTTTTAGACTTTAATTGTGGTTATCACTCTGAACTTTGAATAACTCTGAGTTCCCTCTTTTTCCGTAAGGGCTTGCACAAACTAGACCAGAGGCTATTTGGCTCCACTTATTTCAGCAGCACACAATCAACACCTTGATTATAATGTTTTAAAGATCGTGAATTTTCTTCTACACAAGGTGAATAACTGGACATAAGAATTTCGGCCAATCTTGAGGAGAACAAAAAAACACTGTGTGTTAAAATGTTAATAATAGCCCAGAATTTCTTAAAACATCCATTTTCATCTTTTTCTCCAAGGGTGGCTGAAAATCTTTGTTCATTGTGTATAAATAAAATTGTGTGCCAAGATGGGCTTAGTGGTCTGTTCCCTCATCACAATTTGACTGTGCTTTAATGCTGTTGAAGTGCTATATACATGTATTTGTGGGTAGTGGTCTCCGTACTGAGATCTGTGAATTTTTCCCCTCCTTTTTGGAAGGCCAGACTCATGTTTGATGGAGAAGCGGCCAGCTTGGACGCCATCTTTAAGACAGAGACAGTGAAAGTGCCGAAGCCAATGAAGGTGATTGACCTCAAGACCGGTGGCGCGGTGTTCGTCATGGAGCATGTGGACATGAGGAGTCTGCATAAGTATGCTGCTTTGTGTGTGTGTGTGTGTGTGTGGGCAGGGTCATGCGGCAGTTCCACATCACCATTATGAGATAGTAGGGGTTGCCACTTGACAATTCTAGAACAGAGAATGACTACAAGAGCCCTATACGCATCTGTACATCAACTTTTACCAAATCCCCCTTCAGAAACTTAGGGCAGAGATTAGAAAGCTTTCCAAACATTTTCCTCATGAGAGTGATTGTTGGACAGAGTGAAATATCCCAAACTTGTGGTGAATTTATATTTGGCTGGCTGGTTGTTGCAGATATTCTGCACTGTTGGGGGACCAGTTGGCCGATCTGCACCTCCACAATCAGAGGCAGAGAGAGCGGAGGGACAAGGAAGAGCAAACTGTTGGTAATTAACATCAGTCACTGCATCAGTTCCTGCTTTTTGTTCAAGGGAAAGAGTGCCCCCTAGTGCCTGTGTAGAATTACTGCTGGGCTTAAGTTTATTTTTTATAAATAAGAAGGATTTTAGAAATTGAATGTTGTATCTTTTTTTTCATGTGAAATTTGGTTTCAATTTTTTTCCCCCATTTGTCTTATTGCAGGGAAAGGATCAGGCCAGTCTGATGTGCCCGTCATTGAGAAGTATGGCTTCCACACTACCACCTGCTGCGGTTACCTGCCACAGGTGAGCAGCTGTCCTAGGGTGCTGTCCCTGGCACAGACTGGGTTTGCTCAGACCGTGTGGTTTTGTGCACTGTCTCACCTGCGCATTTCCTGTGCTGCGTTCACCCAGGTGAATGACTGGCAGAGTGACTGGGTGGCCTTCTTCACCCAACAGAGGCTGCAGCACCAGCTGGGGCTGTTGGAGCAGTCCTGTGGAGACAGGGAGGCCCAGGAGCTATGGAGCCAGCTGCAGGTAACTCACTGAAAACCCGAAGCCTGTCTGCTTAGGTCAGAGCTGCCCAACCCTGTTCCTGGAGACCTACCATCGTGTAGGTTTTCACCCCAACCCTAACAAAGCATATCCCATTCAAAATATGTACAGAGCAGATATATTGTCTGTTTCTCGAAAGTGATAATCTAAAAACTAGATATCAAACGGGTTGAAATGAAAACTTACAGGATGGTAGATCTTCAGGAGCAGGGTTTGGCAGCCCTGGCTCAGATAGATTGATTGGCATTGGAGTATGTCTGTGTCTGAGGCCAAATGCCCCTCCCCTCTGTCCCAAGCTCAAGATCCCCAAGATGTTTGAGGGGGCGCAGGTGCACCCCGCCCTGCTTCACGGGGACCTGTGGTCGGGCAACGTGGCCGAGTCCTCGGACGGCCCCGTCATCTTTGACCCCGCCTCCTTCTACGGCCACGGAGAGTACGAGCTGGGCATCGCCGGGATGTTTGGTGGGTTCGGCAGCGCCTTCTACTCCGCCTACCACAAGAAGCTTCCCAAAGCGCCCGGGTTTGAGACGAGGAAGCAGCTCTACCAGCTCTTCCACTACCTGAACCACTGGAACCACTTCGGCAGCAGCTACAGGGGGTCCTCACTGCGCATCATGAGGGACCTCCTTAAGTAGCCAATCGGCTAACTGCCTGATGGACCAGGAGGTAGCTGCCTATGTCTCTGTCTGAAGCCCAGGGCGGGTGTTCAGATTGGCAATGCTGATTTTGCACAGCGCCATTGTTTTTTTTCCGTTACATACAACTAGAAATACACAACTGACAGCCCCTGGGCAAGCATTTCATTGAGTTGTGATGGCATCCTGCCATTTCAAAGTGTTCTAAAGAGAACGGAACTGAAATAATAATTTAAATGACAACTCTCAGTTTAAACAACTGATAATTGCTTCAGGCGAGAGCCATTTATTATTCCACCTAACACTGTTAATTAAATTAATAATTAAATTTTTATGTTAATTATAGTTTAACTATTTGCAGTGCATTAGATTTACCTTGAAGTATTTGGGATGGGGGTGAGTTTGCTTTTTAAAATAATAATAGTTTTTCATTTTATTTCTTGAAAAATGTATCACAGGTTATTGTGACTATGTAGTCTTTACTGTCATCCACTTAAAGCTTTAAGTATATGGTGTAAAAATATTGAACTTTTTTGAGGGTGCTGTCTGTTCTCATGCCATACATTCTAATGAGGTTGACATCCTCTCATTTGTGCTGTGAGCACGTGCCCTCCCCCACCCCAGATCACTGCAGAAGAATTGACATCAGGCTCTGGTAGACAGGTTCCTGGGTTTACAAATTGTATTGTAATTACAGACGTTAGTGCTGCAAGCGAATAAAATATGAAATGTATACTGTTGCTCATTTTGTGCTGGGTTATTTTATGTTTATCCTGCATGTGAATTTATTATTTTGTTTTTAAAATGATACCAATGTGAGTCAGAATGGCCAGCTGGTCACAGGCATTTATAATAACCACACAACAGATTATTATTATTATTATTGAAAATGCAGTGGGACTAGTGCTGCAGTGGTGGTAGGAGGGGGTGTGAGAGGGGGAAGACAAACATCAAGGGAAGGCTAGGGAAAAGATGTGGGTTTGCATGGTAGGCTACTTGCTTTGAAAAAGCTTACCTGGGTATTAAGAAACAAACAAATGCAGCTTTCCGTGTCGATGACGTTACCACAACTCATTTCATGGTAAATTACGAAGATAATATGCGTCAATGTTGGCGCACAGTCTTTTCATTATGCCCGTGCTTCATAATCAGAGGATCTGGCTGGTTCCACGCAACGATTGTAAATGTGTTTCCTTGATTAATGTTAGTATGTGCAGAAAAACTCAATACGCGCGTTATAGGACGTTTTAATTTACTGGTACAGTTATTCCGCCCACTGTTACAATTATACCGAATAGGTCGCGAATGGACTGAAATATCGCACTGCTTGTACTTTTTAAAAATTGTATCCGACTGGATTAAGTTATGAACGTAATTGAAACGGGTAATGACAACTGACATGCCAAAAGCTGTTTGGAGTAAAATTGCATAGTGTTAGGCCAAATGTTTTAGGAGTAAATTACCAAAATCCAAAAACCTATTTATACCGACTCTACCATACTTGAGTACATTTTTCTAAATCGTGTTATTTTAATCTCTGTAAGCACCGAGAGCTGCATGTGAAAAGTGTTCTAAAAATAAAACTGATTAGATTTACATAAGCGAACGTTGCACAAACATTTTAATGAACGATTAGATGGAGTCACCATTATGTAGGCCTATTAATAAAGAAACTTGAATCACATCCTTCCATTATTAACACATAGTTGACGTACAAACATTTTGCACAAATGTCTTCCATAAACTCAGACCAAGATGTTACCGCGGGAGCTTCACAGCAGGAGAAGACTTTCCAAAACATTACGAGCCAATTGCAGTGAGTTTAGATGGAGACTGAACTTCAGGTTTCAACCTCTAGACCACAGAACTGCATTGCAACTGGAACAAATAATCCTCATTACAGATTCATAAATCCCTCGCTAGTGTTCATAGGGACTTTGAGACGGAATTCACTCCAGATTTTCCGGGTCGATTACAAATTTCGCACTCTTCCTAATCTCCAACTGTGAGGCGCGCTGTCATCGACTCCCCGTTTTAAAGCTTGCAACGGCAGTATTCACGCAGTTTAAAATTACTTTGGCCCATCTCACACAGGGATTGTTTTTGTTGCAACTCTGAAATATCGCCAATATAGCAAACATGGAAGTCTTACTTAAAAAAGAGCTGAGAACTTCGATGCTGAAAGCCGCCGGCCATGTAGGAGTGGGCTACATCAGCGAGGGACAGAGTTACGACATTGACAGCGGACGGGTTTTTGTGAAAATAAACCACAAGAGCCAGGTTAATTGCGCTCGAAATGTTGCCTGGTGCTAGCTGCGCAATCTTGTTATAGCTTTTTTGCGTTTGATTGCATGGAACATGTGTAAGTTACACGGATAAAACGTGGCGTATTTGCTTAATTTTATGCACTGTCAGCTATTCAGCTGACAGTGCATATAATTTAGCAAACAGCCTACGCCACATATGAAAATTGCGTTTTGTCACAAAATGGAGTGGTTTGTTTTCCTCTATCACAGGTGTTCACGGTCCTGTTTTTTTCTTTTCTTTTCTTTAATCAATCCATTTTCCACTGACAAGTAGAAGCCTAACATACACGCGACACACGTTTACTGGGTTCTAAGGCTGAATCCAAAATGAATGTCCGCACTTGCAGACTGGCGGATTTAACGGGCGCGTACCCGCGATGTCCTGCTAGGGCTTCCCAGTTGTACAATTCACCAAGCCCGCTAGGGGGCGGACTTTCATGCAGACTTCCAGAGTATCCGCTTCGGTTGGTATGACATTTTACCGGACTTCGCCAGTGGAAAAATATAATAGACGAGAAGGAACCAATGCTAAAGTGATAATAATAATAATAATAATAATAATAATAATAAAGGCATGGCGACAAAACAATGCAAGTAGCCTAATGCAGAACTCATATAACCTATTTTATTTTATTTTATTAGTGGTCATATCCACGACAACGAGTGAGATCTGAAAATTCAGTCTCAGTGGTGCATTTTATACCCTCCAAGCTCTGCGCTCTTGCAGACTTCACGTAGTGACTCTGAACACTTCGGAGTTGTGCTGGCAAAACATCGATGTTTTTGAAGACGTGGGTCACCGTTTGTGTCTGTCACATGGAGATCCATAGGGCTGCAAGCCGCACTGACTCTACCGGAGACAGCCGCTGTCACAACAGTTCAGACGAAAGTAAAAGTGTGGCGCTCACGTGCCTACCCTCTCAATGCCCCAGTATTGTAAAATAACAGGTTGTAGGCCTATTAACTCACGTCGTTTGGGGTCAATGTCAGATTTAACATGCTTTTCTGTGTATTTTCTACCCCCTTCCGTGCCTTTGGCAATTATATGTAGTGTTTACTTTTTTGTGACAACATTGCTAAATAAAACGTAGCATGGTCGGTAGTGTTTGGCATGGGTTACATGGACATGAGATGCCATGAGTGCCCTCAATTGTATGCCTCTAAGTATTCTAAAGCATTTAACGTTAAATGTTTGTAAAGCATGCTCTAATGCAGCATAGAGTACAAAAACATTCTGGCTCTAGCTCTCAGTTCTACTCGTGAATGAAAAATACCTTTGTGACCACCGTTCTGCACACATGTATACTATCCAATTGTTGTTAGACAGATAAGATATTGTTCAAAACAGCCCTTGCGCTGTAGACATGTATTCATGGGTAGTGGACTCTCAGTACTGATATCTGTGCATCTGTTCCCACCTCACTGGCAGGCCAGGCTAATGTTTGATGGGGAAGCGGCCAGCTTGGATTCCATCTTGAAGACAGAGACAGTGAAAGTGCCGAAACCAACGAAAGTGATTGATCTTGAGACCGGTGGCGCTGTGTTCATCATGGAGCATCTTGATATGAAGAGCCTATGCAAGTACGCTGCTTGTGTGTGTGGGTGTGTGTGTCTGTCATTTTGCTCAAAGGATAGGGCCATGAGGCAATTCCATATCACCATTATGAGATAGGAGGGGTTGCCACGTGAAAATTCCAGTAAAGAGAATGACCACAGGGGCCATATACACATATGTGTATCTACTTTTGCAAAACCCCCCTTCAGAAACACAGGCCAGACATTAGAGAGTGTTCCAGACATTGTCCTGTGGGGAATTTATATTTGGCTGGCTGGTTGTTGCAGATATTCTGCGCTGCTGGGGGACCAGTTGGCCGATCTGCACCTCCATAATCAGAGGCAGAGAGACCGGAGGGACAAGGAAGAGCAAACTGTTGGTAATTAACATCAGTCACTGCATGTTAATTGCAGCGGTTCTTGCATCGGTTCCTGCTTTTTGTTCAGGGGAAAGAGTGCCCCCCTAGTGCCTGACCAGAATTACTGCTGGGCTTAATCCAGTTTTTTATATGAATACTGTTAGCGGCAGCTTGGATATTGAATGCTATTTATTTTTATTTTTCAATTGAAGTTTGATTTCAGGTTTTCCCATCTGTCTTGGTTGTCTTATTGCAGGGAAAGGATCGGGCCAGTCTGATGTGCCCGTCATTGAGAAGTATGGCTTCCACACTACCACCTGCTGCGGTTACCTGCCACTGGTGAGCAGCTGTCCTAGGGTGCTGTCCCTGGCACAGACTGGGTTTGCTCAGACCGTGTGGTTTTGTGCACTGTCTCACCTGCGCATTTCCTGTGTTGCGTTCACCCAGGTGAATGACTGGCAGAGTGACTGGGTGGCCTTCTTCACCCAACAGAGGCTGCAGCACCAGCTGGGGCTGTTGGAGCAGTCCTGTGGAGACAGGGAGGTACAGGAGCTATGGAGCCAGCTGCAGGTAACTCACTGAAAACCCAACGCTTAGTCTGTTTGCCACTGGAGAATGTTTGTGTCTGAGGCTACTTGCCCCTCCCCTCTGTCCCAAGCTCAAGATCCCCGAGATGTTTGAGGGGGAGCAGGTGTACCCCGCCCTGCTTCACGGGGACCTGTGGTCGGGCAACGTGGCCCAGTGCTCGGATGGCCCCGTCGTCTTTGACCCTTGCTCTTTCTACGGCCACTCTGAGTTTGAGCTGGCCATGCCCGCCATGTTCGGCGGGTTCAGCCACTCCTTCTACTCGGCCTACCACGCGAGGCTTCCCAAAGCGCCCGGGTTCGAGGCGAGACATCAGCTCTACCGGCTCTTCAACTACCTGAACCACTGGAACCACTTCGGCAGCAGCGAATACAGGGGACCCTCACTGCGCACCATGAAGAACCTGCTGGGGTAGCCTTTGTCTCTGCCTGACGGACCAGGAGCTAGCTAGGGCGGGTGTTTAATTCGGTTTTGCTAATTTTGCACAGCTGCATTTTTTCCCCCTACTATACACAATTAGAAATATACACAACTGACAGGGCCTACATGAGCATTGCAAGGAGATGAGACACATCTTGTCATTTTAAAGGTTTCCAGGATCCTCTATGGGATCTAAAATAATCATTTGAACAGTTTAAACAACTGGTAATTGTTTCAGGCTACAGCCATAGGGTTGTTAATCCCTTTAACACCGTTAGGTGATTGTATGAATTATAAGTGAAGTATTTGCAGAGCATTAGACTTCCCTTGCAGTACTTGGGGAGGTGGGTTTACTTCTTTAAATAGAATAGTTTTAACTGTATTTCTTTGGTTCTCTTGAAAAAAATCTATCATGGGTTATTGTGATGATGGAATCATTGATGTCATTCACTTGTGGCTTTATGTCTGTTATGGAAAAAAATTAAAAACAATTTTAAGTGTTGATTGCAGTGGTAACCAACCCTGTTCCTGGAGATCTACCATCCGGTTGGTTTTCATTTCAACCCTAATTTTCCACAGCTGACTCTACTATTTAGCAGCTCAACAAAGACCTCTAGCTGTTGAATGAGGTCTGCTTTCTTAGGGTTGGAGTGACAACCTACAGGATGGTAGATCTACAGGAACCGGGTTGGTTACCAATCTTATCTTCTCATTTTATGCTTTTTTAACACCCCTACCCCTGCATACATTGTCCCAGATGACTGAAGAATGATTGTCAACAGGTTCTTGGGTTTATAAATTGTATTGTAATTTAAAACAGTAATGCTGTGCACTAATAAAAATACTGAATGTAAATTGTGGCTCATTTTGTGCAGGTATATTGAATGTTTATGTGACAAGTGTATTTATTATTTTAGGAAAAAAAATACATTTAAAAAAGCAATGTGTCAGAAGATATACTTACAACAATATACTGTACACGTTATATACTGTTTTTAGTTCGCCTGTTAGGTTACTAGGGCAGTTGTTATAATTCCATTATTTTAATCTCTGTCAGTACATTTCACTGCGTATAAAAAGTATCCAAGTAAAAGTTGATAAGATGAACATAAATGAATGTAACATTAACATATTTAATGTACGACGATTAAATAAAGAAGTCATGGGCCAATAAACCATTAGCGCCACATCGTCACAATAAACACGAAAAAAGCGTTTATTTAGTAGTGCGAGCGGTTTGTACCAATATGTCCTCCGTACGCTCAGACCACTGTTACCGCGGGAGCTCCACAACAACGCGAGCGGTAGTTGAACCTGCGACACAAATTACTGCGATTGTACAGTTGGGAAAGAACTCCAGTTTATTGAACTAGGTTATACTTTTCGCAAGTCAGGCTGGTACTGTTCAGGGCTGTCTCTTGTTTGTTGTATTTTCCGTGTCGTGCTTTTGTTTTTAGCTATCCTGCTAGGTTGCTAGTTTTACAGACGGAGAAACGGCATCGCCCCAGACACTCCCATAAAAGCGTGCGCTTGGACTGTAGCTGTTCCCCGACTACGCACTTGGTACCTACTGCTAAAATACTTGAGGAACTGCGAGTTGTCGGCATATATATATATTTAACAGTATTCCTCTAAAGCTACCCGTATCATGGCCCAAGCCGACATGGAGAGTGGTCGTGAGGGGGAAGACGGAGAGTGCGAGTCGGACGTAATTGCGGAGGGTAACCTGCTGGGAGGTTTCGTCGAGAGCACCGAGACCCGGGCGCTGATCGCCGGGCTCGCTGAGATGCACGATGACATCAAAAACAGAGAGTCCGTGACACAGCGGTTCCTGGGTGAGAATCGCGATATGGTTACTTCGGGTGTAAGCGAGGCCCTCCCTCTTGAAACAGACCTCTCCTAAATTATCCAGGTCTGTGCTGGCTGTTTTCTGCTTGCGCTTGTGACCGTTTGTGCACAGAATAATGCTCAACCTGTCCTGCCGTTACAGTTATAATGGACCGATATCAGGAACAGCCTCATCTTCTGGACCCACATCTTGGTAAGATGCATCCCCACAAATCCGCTCTTAACATATTAGTTTCCACTCATCCAAAGGGCCAGGTGACGGTATATTAGTCCCTATAAGTAACAATTGTGCGTGTGTTATAAAGTTATATAATCTGTATTAGCGCGTATGAATGTGTTGCATTATGAGAAAATAATACCCATACTTTCTGTATAGTGTGGATGCATATGTGCATATTCTCTATAGTGGTGTAATGTGGTCAGTGATAATCAGTGTTTGCATTATCTTGCGTTCAGTAGTGATGTCTGTGTACGTGTTGTGTTATGATGCATTATGATCAGTAATAAGTGCTGATTTACCCCCTCAGAGTGGATGTTGAACCTGCTGTTGGAGCAGATCCGCAGTGAGCAGTCTCCTCCTCTGCTTGTCCATTTGGGCTTTAAGTTCCTCTACATCATCTCCAAGGTGAGGCTAGCCTGCCCTCTGCCAGGGCCCCCAGCAAAGCCTGTGTTCCCACCCGTCTCTTTTCACTGCATTTGAGTGTGTGTGTGTGTGTACAGGAAAGTGCATGACGTTGGTTTGTGAATGTTTCAATTTCCGTTTAGGATAATGTTATAGGTATAGCTGCTTGAAGATGGGCGATGTGTCAAGTGGTGTTTAATTATACGAAGCGATTGTACTGTATCTGTTTGTGTGTGTTTGTGTATGTGTGCACGTGCCTACGTGGTTTGGGACCGTGTAAGAGAATGTGTGCATGTGCGAGAATGGGTGGGTGTGTGTGCTCGTGTGTCAGCGTGGCCTACATGTGTTACATTGAGGTTTTTGTCTGTTGACAGGTGCGGGGACACAAGGTGTTCATGCAGCTCTTTCCTCACGAGGTTTCAGACCTCCAACCCGTACTGGACCTGCTGACCCGCCAGGATCCCAAAGATCATGAGGTGCGTGTGGGCCAGCCCTCCCAGGGTCCCAGCCTTCCCAGAGTCCCAGCACTGCCGCCAATCTTCCAACACCTGGCCTTTCTCAAATCCACCGCTCCATTGTGATGTCACAGTCACAACCAAAATAGCTTTGCTTCTGCATCTCCTTACCTGAAGCTTCATTCCTAGTGTTCATTTCCTCTAGTTCCTTCCATATTAATGGCCTGAAAAATCTAAACTGAAGTCATCTGCTTTCTTTGGTGCAATAACTTTTATGTTTTGCTTTTTAACATTACTTTGCACCCGCTGTCCACTGGTGTAAGTAAAGTTTACATGACCGGATGCTCGTATACTGTAGTACAGTTTCTCTGTCGCTGTGTCAGACAGAAGATTTTGCACTGATGTGTCAGAAGACCTAGCATTAGTGTACAGCTGTGTAGTTTCTCGGTCTTGATTTCTTGTCACGTGTGGAAGTGGTGTATAAAAGCCAGGCCTGGAGGTTGTGTACTGGAGCGTGGTTTCTCTGGTTTCTCTCTCAGACGTGGGAGACACGCTACATGCTGCTCCTCTGGCTCTCCATGACCTGCCTCATACCCTTTGACCTGTCCCGGCTGGACGGCCACCTGACCTCTGAACCCGGCCTGGGCAGAGAACCCATCATGGACCGCATCCTGGCTGTCGCCAAGGTAACCACAGAGGAAGGCCCCACGCGTTTTTGGGAATTGTATAAAGGAGCAAATGAAAGTACTGAACCAAGCCCTCCTCCCTTCTCAGTATGTATATAAGAGTAAAAAAACAAATACGTTATTCAAATACACTGACAGGTAAAGCTTTTCAGCATTGAAAGTTCCTCTTTATTGTATCCACATTTTTATTGTAATTACATAACTTTAATTCATTATTTATGTAGGCTGGGCCCTTAACATGTAGGTAGTAGGTCTACACGTTCTACACTCTTGCAGAGCCTAGACATTAATTAGCCCTCAAGAATTAGAATCGAGAATCATTCTGGCTGGATCAAGTCTTTATGGTCCTGGTTCTTCTCAGTCCCGACCAACGCTTGGTGGAATTTGTACAGGCTCCTCCTCTTGGGGTGTGGTTTACATTGTGACTGTGGTTGAGTGATGGTTCTGTGATTCGCAGTCGTACCTGACCGTCAGTGACAAATCCCGGGATGCCGCTTCTATGCTGGTTTCAAAGTGAGTACAGTGTTGTTTAACATCAGTCACCTACATTTGACTCACCGCAGTGGATGATGTTGATGTTTCTCTGTTTCACATTGCACAAATGATCAGCACAGACATGAAAGAAAAATGTAACGAATTGTGTTTTTGCTGCAGTATTTCAGCTTTGTTATTGATTCCCTGCATTTATTAAGCTGACAGCATGAGTCAGTGGAGCTTCTTTTGTGTAGCATTCTTCTGTTCAGCACTATCGGTGAGTTTGTCTTGTAGAAATGATTGTTTTAAAATGAGCAATAAATAAGAGGTTCAGTTGCCTGTGATTCGGCTCCTTTTTGGACGTGACATTTTCATAGAATTTTGCCGTGTCAGAGGCGCCTGAATTGCGGGCCAGTGTTGTGTCCTTACCCCAGTCAATCCTATGTGCCATAATCCCTTTATTGACTGACGACCTATGCTGCCCTAATGATATTGTGGATTCCAACAAAAACTGAATGAAGGATCTTAGAATTATTGCAGTGATGGCTGCAGCTGGCAGGATGTGAGTGTGGTGGTGTGGGGGTCATCAATAGGACCCGCCCCCCCCCCCCCCCCCCACATGGCCGGGGCATTTGTCTGAAGCCTCATGCTGATCTAAAACATTAGTGTGCAAAAGTCTCCTTCTCCTCAAGGTTTTGTTGATTGACAAGGGAGTAGCAATTAATTAATAAAATTCCATGTAAGTAAAACAAGTAAACTTGTTAGCAGTAATACATTTATCCAGCAGGGGGCAGTCTTGCACTTCTGGTAGCGTGACTGATTGTAGCTAAGTGTGTATCTGCAGGTTTATCCACTGAATGCATTTTCTCTAAACCTGCAAAGCGGTACCATTTGAATAGCGCTGCCTTTGTTAGCTTGCTAAGTTTGCTTGAATTTAGTTTCCTGCAGGCTCATGGGTAATTTCTCACCTTGTCCGTTAGATCTGTGGTTGGTTGCCCACCGAGTGTCCTGAGGCATCATGGGTAATTGCTTGCACTGTCCTGTAGGTTTGTGACTCGTCCGGACGTCAAGCTGAAGCGGCTGGGCGACTTCCTGGACTGGTGCCTGACGACGGTTGCCCAGAGCAACGAGCTGACCATGGAGGGGACGGTTGTGCTAGACGGGATGCTGCAGTCTCTGGTGAGCCCCTCCCAAAAGTGCACTGTCATAAACAGTACCCTGCTTTTTGGAAGAAATTAAGGAACGCTGCTCCTCGTCCTCCCGTATTTTCATTCGCTGTTGAATCTTCTTTTCTCCTTCTTGCAATCCCTCTTCCATCTCCTCACCCTATGTATTCCCTTTCTCTGCCCCATCATTAGGTTTCATTTTACAGGCACAGGAATGGTATCAGTGCTGGGGGAGGGAGGAGGGAGAGTGTTAACAGCCAATGGCTTCTGTTCTACACGTTTATTGCTGTTGTCCTTTTTAAAGGCAACTGAAACTGAAGTGGTTGATGGAAAAGCCAGGTGTATGTGTGTATGAGGTGACGAGGAGGGTGTGTGTGTGTGTGTGTGTGTGTGTGTGTGTGTGTGTGTGCGCGCGCGTGCGCTCTACGCTTACGTTTTTTCCAAGTTGAAAAATTTAGGAGCACACTAATGCATCCCAGTTAGCAGATGTGCTCCTAAGTTATTTTTCCAGTTAGCACACATACATTTTCAGGAGCAAATGCCCCTAAAATGGGAGCACTGCAGAGCCTTGTGAGAGCTTTGGAGGCCCATCTGTCAGCACTGCGGCCAGCCAGGATTCACCATTACAGCCTGATGTAGCCGGCTGAACACGCTGGAGTAATTTCAGGGTCTGTTATAGATGAATGACAGGTGTGCCCAGGAGAGCACGCATCAGTACCCTGCTTAGTACCATAAATGGCCTTATCTCAGGCCATTTATGCACCATTTATGTTACTGATCCATTTATGCCATTTATGCTGTTTAGTCCACACGGTAAAACTTTCAGTGCTATGTAAACTGTTACAGAATTTATATGAGTCCAGTATGGCTAGTGTTGACTCTGATAAACTCTGTTAGATTTGAATCAACACTGGACGTTTTACCGTACAGTGTGTTAAAGCTGTGTGTGCTTGTGTGTGCTTGTGTGTGCTTGTGTGTGTGTGTGTGCTTGTGTGTGCTTGTGTGTGCTTGTGTGTGTGTGTGTGTGGTGCTGGTGGTTGGTTAGCCCTGGGTGATGAAACTGGCTTATTGGGACTATCCTGGCTGAGGTCCTGTGAGGACTTTGGGGAACGCCAGCTATATTGATGGGGGAAAGAGTGCTCAGTCAGATCATGCTGTGCGTTTAATGTCCCTCTTTGAAGGGTTTTGATGATCTGTGTGATAGTCAAAGAGTGAGTGAGGTTTTAAATGGGAAAACTGTTCCTGGCCTCGTGTTATTACTGAGTGCTCCCGTGACCTCTCTGTTCGGAGATCCGCTTATTTAAATCTCCCATTCAGGCACAACCCAGTGACTCCCCCCAGGTCTGGACGCGTTTTACTTCATCAGGACCCTGGGGCGTCCGACGGCCTGCCTGAACGTACAGGCGTCCCGCTGCGCTGGATTAACGCCTAACCTTTGACCTTTTGTGTGTCCCCCCCAGGCTCAGCTGTTTAAGCACGGGAAGAGAGAGGACTTCCTGCAGTACGGTGAGTCCCCCCCCCCCCTCAGGGTATCTTGCGGGAGGTGTTAAGGGAGTATGCCGGGGTGCTACTGCGCACCATTCGCTCCCTGAGCACTCGGAGCGAGTGCTGTGTTCGCACGCTTGGCACCGAGTCAGCGCGTTCAGGGCGGGTGTCGGACGCTGCCGAGGTCTGATTGATTCCAGCGAGGGTCAGAGGGACCGGCAGAATGACCGCTGCGTAGGGGCGTCGGCCACTGCAGTGTGGGCGCTGTATCGGACTGCGGTGTTGAACAAGGGGCTGAGGCAAAAGGCAGAGCTCTCGATTTAACGGTCGACCTTCGTTCCTTCTCTCCCCTGCGGGCTGTGATGGAAAGAGCGAGGTCAGGGGTGCGAGCGTGGCTTGACTTTACGCCCTGTTCCCCAGCCCCGACGGTGCTGCAGTGCCTGGACCAGCGTCGGCTGCCGGAGAGCAACCAGGCCATGCTGAGGAAGCTGGGGGTGAAGCTGGTGCAGAGGCTGGGCCTGACCTTCCTCAAGCCCCGGCTGGCCAAATGGAGGTGAGGGGGGTGGGGGCGGGGCTTGCGAAACAGTGTTTATAATAGCGAGTGAACTTTCACGACCCTCATAATGGGAATGGCCGCAACAAGCTGTCAATCACTGACTTGTTTGAACAAATCCAAGGGTTCCGCTCTCCCAAAAGCCCAGAGACGGGTTCAAATCGGTATGTAATTTTTTCTGTACGTTGGCTAATTAGCTTTTTTTTTTTTACTGACTCGTCCTCTTACCCCAGGTACCAGAGAGGGAACCGGTCCCTGGCTGCCAATCTGTCCCAGTCCAGCAAGGCCGCGGACCCACAGGGCCCCCAGCCCAGCCTGGAACCGTCCGGCCTAGAGGAAGACTACGACATCCCAGAGGAGATCGAGAATGTGATAGGTACCATTCCCCCTGCTGCTCGAAGGCTCTGTTCGTGCACACCGTCTAAGTAGGCTTCGGGGTTTTGAGCTCAGGTCCTGGTCGAGCTGAAGACGTAAGAGTGAGATGTTTCGCTGAAAACCCAACTTTCTAATTGGACCACGGGACACACACGTAGTGTAACCATTTACAGTGGATTGGACCAAAGGATAAAATGATTGTTGAGGTGTTTTACAGAGATATGACATCATAGCTCAGGAGGTAAGAGCGGTTGTCTGGCAGTCGGAGGGTTGCCAGTTCGATCCCCCACCCTGGGCATGTCGAAGTGTCCCTGAGCAAGACACCTAACCCCTAATTGCTCTGGTGAATGCGAGGCATCAATTGTAAAGCGCTTTGGATAAAAGCGCTATATAAATGCAGTCCATTACCATTACCATTCCCAAGTTACCCTTTCTTCCGTTTCCTTGCTTTATAGGTTTACTTGTTTCCTTTGTTAGTGTATGAATTTTTTTTTTAAAAAGAAGCTGCACCTCTTGTCTTTCCCACCTTCCCAGAACAACTGCTGGTGGGTCTGAAGGACAAGGAGACCATCGTGCGCTGGTCTGCGGCCAAAGGGTGAGATTTCTCCTCTTCTCTTCTCTTGTGCTTGAGATAATATCTGCTAATAAAACGGGCACTTTCACGTTTATTATTTACACACAGTCTCCTCAAATAGTGGGTGGAGTGGGTGTTTTTTCACCTTTGTTGAGATAACTCTAGGTCAATATGCACAAGTTTGTTGCTCTAATAGGACTGGGTGTGTTTCTGGGTGAATGAGATTTATTGCTCTTATGTTTCTGGGCGAATGAGATTGTTGTGCTGATGGTTCTTGGTGTGTTTCTGGGCGAATGAGATTGTTGCGCTGATGGTTCTTGGTGTGTTTCTGGGCGAATGAGATTGTTGCGCTGATGATTCTGGGCGAATGAGATTGTTGTGCTGATGGTTCTTGGTGTGTTTCTTGGCGAATGAGATTGTTGCGCTGATGGTTCTGGGCGAATGAGATTGTTGTGCTGATGGTTCTTGGTGTGTTTCTGGGCGAATGAGATTGTTGCGCTGATGGTTCTGGGCGAATGAGATTGTTGTGCTGATGGTTCTTGGCGAATGAGATTGTTGCTCTGATGGTTCCGGGTGTGTTTCAGGGTCGGGAGGGTGACGGGCAGACTCCCTAAGGAACTGGCGGACGAGGTGGTGGGCTCAGTTCTGGACTGTTTCAGGTGAGTTCTGCGCTCGTGGGAACCACACCCCAGCCCCAACCCGGTCCACAGCATCGGACGCATGTGCTCGCGTGCATGTGCTTGCATGTGCGTGCATGTGCACGTCTGTCTGTCTGTCTGTTGGCATGCTTACCTGTTGTATAAAATCAACAGTCATGATGACCTTAATCAGTCTAACTGCCTAAGCACACATGTGGTGTGCATCCTGGTGCCTTGCATCATGGCACTTTGAGGTCAAAATATAAAAGTAGTCCTTTGAGTATCGTACAGTAGGGCAGTCGGCAACGCTGCAGTATAATGGTTAGGGAAATGGGAATTGTAACCTGAAGGTTGCTGGTTCGATTCCCCTGAGCGGGGTGCTTAACCGGAATTGCTTCAGTAGCGCAGCACGTCCGGTTGATTAAGTGAATGCCGTGTAAAAATGCAAAAGCTTGTGCAGAAGAGCGTCTGCTGTAAGCCTGTGATGTCGGACCAACTGGAAGCTCCTCTCTGCTGCCACAGCTTCCAGGAGACGGATAACGCCTGGCACGGCGGCTGCCTCGCCCTGGCAGAGCTGGGCAGGAGGGGCCTGCTGCTGCCCTCCCGGCTTCCTGACGGTGAGTTCCCCGAGTCCCCGCCCCGCCCCCTGTGAGTCCCCGCCCCGCCCCCTCTGAGTCCCCGCCCCGCCCCCTCTGTGTCCCCCCCCGCCCCCTCTGTGTACCTGTCCCGCCCCCTCTGAGAACCCGTCACCCCCTCTCTGAGTCCCCGCCTCCTCTGAGTCCCCGCCCCGCCCCCTCTGAGTCCCTACCTTAGGGGGTCAGTAGCCCTGTCCTCTCACAGAGCCCTGGGTGGTATTAAATTTGAGCTCATATTTGAGCTCTCTGTTGCTAACATCATTGTGACCTTGCCGTGAAAAAAAAAAAGAGAGTTTTACTTCCAGTCAGTTCAAACACAATTAGAAAAACAGAAAAGCTGCCTTCATAAGATGCAATATAATTCCTGCAATAAAATCACTGTGTTTATTGGCTGTGTTTTGTCAACCTTGTTGTCACTTACTTGTTTTTGTTCGTATATCAGCGTTGTAATTGGTAGAAATCTTCTCATTCACCTCTATCTGCCTGTACTTGCCAGTAGTATCTCAACATAAGACAGTGGGTTGTTTTGTAAAAAAAACATCATGTACATACTGTTGTCATTTCGTTCACATTGATCATCTGCATGTCATGGGGAAAAAAAGGGCACCAGTGATACGAAAGTACTTCTTTAATAGTGGCGGTTTTCAGTTTAAGAAAGGCCCCTCATCTTAAAGATTCTCAGTTAGCACGCGCACAAAAACGAGAGTCCATAGAAACCATTGTGTCCATGGAAACCATTGTCAAAGAGTTCTCCAGAGTCCTGTGGCATTGTTCAGCGTTTCTCCGCGTTGAAGTCAGCGTGTGTGCTGATTGGCCATCGTGCTCTGACACCGCTTATCAGGAGCAGCGGTGTCTCCTCGACGTGGCTGGGAACAGCTGTGCTGTTTGTGGTCTCTTTGGGTGCCGTTGGAGCGAGCGGTGGACATCCTCGCACCCTGGCCTCCTCTGCCCTTTCACCTTGCGGCTTCGCCGTGCTGAAGCGGCGGCCTCCCCGCAGGTAGAGGGCGTAGTTGCGTTGTTCGGGCGGTCGGAGCAGGAGCCGGCCAGCAGGCAGAGAGCGAGGGCTGCTGTGTGTCTCCGGGCCTCGCTCGTCTCCCCGTCTGGCGGGTGGAGGCCGGACTCCGGGGTCCGGCCGAGGCTCTCCCTCAGGGGCAGGTTAAGGGTCGTGTTCTGTGGTGTCCTCTCTTTGCTTGCATGGCGCCCCCTGCTGGTGTGGAAGTCTTTGGTGCGCTCTTCCTCAGTCCAGTCTTTCGTCGAGAGGTTTAGAGGAAACTCCTCGTCCTCCTCCTCTTCTGCAGAGTAAGAGATCGGGTGCCCCAAACTGCCCCTTGCTGATCTACGAGAGGAATATTACGAAAATTCTGTCAGGAAAGACATTAGATCTAACTCGTAACAATTTTTACTTAACCTTGCATGACCTTTACTTTGCCTGGCTTTTTTCTATTCTAGTTTTGTATTGTCGAATGGCTAAGTAAGGAGTGTGTGTGTGTGCATGCACATGTGTGTCCGCGTGCATCTTACCTCCTTGCCTGCAGCACAGTGCCCTCTTGCTGTGAGCTCACAGAGCTGACCGACCATCTGATTGGCTTGGTGTGGGGAGTGCTGTCTCCTGATTGATACGTTGATCTCAGGCCCTCTTCTCCCAGGGAAGGGAAGAGCGGGGAGTCTGTTTCACTCTGACCAGGCCGGTCTGGAGAGCCCAAGGCTGAGCATGCCTGTCTGGGGCTCATCCTCGACTCCCTCCCCATGCCCCAGTCCTGCCTCCCAGGCCATGCCCACTCGCGTCCACCCATCCCCCAGTGGGCTGCCCAGGCGGGCACAGACCGCGGGTCTCCCTCTTGGTCTGAGACAGGGTAAACCAGCCAGGGATGTCTGCTGTGCGCCTCCCTGTTGGGGTACCCAGGTCCCGGATAGGAGTGCAGCAGCTGCTTTGGGGTACAGTGAAGCTCAAAGCCGTGCGGAGGGGTTTGATGGAGGGTGGGGTAGTACCCGTATGGGTGCTCTGTGAGCAGGATGGGTGGAGGGGTGGGGTGTAGGGGCCCCTGGTGGTCCGGGGAGTGGGTCCCATCTGTGTCCCAGGGCAGGACAGAGGGGCGGTAGATGAGCAGAGGGTGTTCAGGGGGCACAAACGTGGGGTACCCTGGCGTCCCTGGGTGTGGGTAGTTGCATGTTGCGAGGTCTTCGCGCTGGAAGCCGGGCGGGGTGAACTCCGTGGGGTGCCCCCATGTGAGGGTGGGGCGGTAGAACGGAGGCGAGAGGACAGGGAGAGAGGGGTTCTCTTCTGGCGTACACGTGTGGGACGTCCCGTCGTCGCGGGCTGGGACGCGCGAGAAGGCCGAGCGGAGCTTCGTGAGGGCCGACCGAGCCTCTCCGGCCGCCCCAACTTCCTGCGACGACTCGGTCGCCCCAACTTCCTGCGACGACTCGGTCGCCCCAACTTCCTGCGACGACTCGGTCGCCCCAACTTCTTGCGACTCCTCGTCCGCCCCAACTTCCTGCGACTCCTCGTCCGCCCCAACTTCCTGCGACTTCGTCCTCTCTGCTCTGGGACGTTCTACACCTCCAGGACCAACCGGCTCCACCTCCCGCCCCTTCTGCCCTCCCCCCGGCGAGGCGGGGCTGCCCGGCGGGGGCTTCTGGGCCCGGCGGGGCGCGGGCGTGGGCGCGGGGGCCTTGGCCCGCCTCGCCCGCCCGCCGCGGAGCCCAGTCACCAGGGCGATGGAGTCCTTGCACAGGTCGTACTTCAGGTGGTTGAAGAGGTGGGACTTCTCGTTGCAGGTGAAGGGGCACTGGAAGCACTGGTACTTGAAGGGCTTTCCCGGCGGGCGGGGCACGTAGTGCGGGCGCTTGGGCTTGCGTGCCTGGCCGGCAGTCATTTTCGCTGCTTTCCAGCAGGGGACGCTCTTTCCCTTTCTCTTTCTTTGCGGCTGGACGGTGAAGGCGAGCGAAGGGACTCAGAATTCCACAGCGCCTTGTCGGATCCCAGAGAGCTGGTGGCTGGCGATTCTTTGACCCTGTGTTCGGGCCACACGTCCGTCTTTCTCCAGGCCTGTGCAGGGGCAGAAGGTTTCAGATAGCAGTGTTGGTGCGCGGAAACAAACTCTGGACTCGATTCATTTTCTGTCAACACTGTCAACAGTAGTCAACTTGCCTCAATTGGTTGATGAATTCTGAAGTGTACCAAAACATTTTATCTGCTCAGATCCAATGAAAGCGCATTGGACGGCCTTTCACCTTAAAGCAGTACAGGCCTGGCAGAGCATCACCAGGCAAGATGCCTAGTGACTAGTGATGTCTATGGGTTGCAGACTTCAGGCAATCATGGACTGCCAAGGATTTGCAACCAAATTGTAAATATGATGACTTCATGTAAGCTTCTGTTAATTTGTCTGATTACTTTTAGTCCCCTAAAATGGGGAGACTCGGTATAAAAGGGCTGTAATTCCTACACAGATCGCCCAATGTGGACGTAACCTAAAATGAAAGCTGACAGTCTGCACTTTAACCTCGTATTCATCGTTTCTGTTCAAATCCAAAGTGCTGGAGTACAGAACCAAACACCAAATCCATACCCAAATATTATTGACCACGTATGTATATATACGTGTGATACTACAATGGATAGTGTAGACAGTGTATGGGTATGATCGACAGATATTGTAGTACTGTAATGTATACGTGTAATGTGGTATAGATCTGACAGATGGATATGTGTAGTGCAGTGTAATGTGGTATAGATCTGACAGATGGATATGTGTAGTGCAGTGTATGGGTGATCGACAGATGGATTTAGCATGTAATGGGATAGATCTGACAGATGGGTAGTAGTACGTATGTGGTTAAGTGATGGTATACAGTGTAATGTGGTGTATGTCTGACAGGTGGATGTGTGTATTACACTGTATATCTGACAGATGTGTGTGGTGTGAACAGGGCGTAGCGCGTGCAGTATTGGTAGCCTGTAGCGACTTGCCCCTCTCACTGAAACCAGACCTCCAGGCGTGAGAAACTACAACCTCCTGCTTCCCATGGGCTCGGGTGTGTGGTGCCGATCCCACACCCACGGGCACTATGGGAGAAACCCCGAGACGAAACGCCTCTTTTTTGGGGGGGGGGGGGGTTTAGGGAAACAGGGGTGTTACTACCTGAGCTGTGAGTGACAGATTTCATAAACAGCGAGAGCTGAATCTTCAGAAGCCCTCACCTGCTTTTCTCACCCTGGCAGTCTGAACGGGCTCATCGCCGCAGTCAGGTTTTTACATCCTACGCTTTATCGAGTCTCTGCACGGCAACCGCACGTGTGTGTGTGTGTGTGTGTGTGTGTGTGTGTGTGTGAGAAAGTGTGTGTGTGTGTGTGTGTGTGAGAGTGTGTAAGTGTGTGTGTGTGTCTGTGTGTGTGAGAAAGTGTGTTTGCGTTTGTGTGTGTGTGTGTGTGTGTGTGGGAAAGTGTGTTTGCGTTTGTATGTGTGTGTTAAATGGGGTTACTGCGTTAGCCTTTTACCCAGTCCAGAATGTGTCTCTAATGCTGGAATTCTACAGTGAGCTGCCTTTCTGGCTTCATATGAACTTTGTTGCATTTTGATCGGTGGGCAAGGTCACCTGTGCTGAGTGAAGGTAATAATGGTTGTGCGAGGCTGTGTCTCTGGAGATGGGGATGGGTGGAAAAGAAAAAACTGATCTTGCATCAAGCAGCAGGTTGCTACCTGATCTGATGGTGACTCAACTTGACGAGAGTGCTGGTGTGAATGTGGATTGCGTTACATTGATTCTAAATCGCGTTTGTAGCTGTTTCTAGCATTACATGGCCTTAACATGGCCAGCTGGCATTATGGTCCGTATCTAAAGCATATACAAGCCCGTGTGGATGGGCCCATCCCCAGCAGGACCACCTTCTAATCTCCATCCCCACCATGTCTGACTCGATACCTCTCTCCTCTGCTATCAGCCTGTCTGACCGAAGCAAAACAACAATGCTGAAGTAGGACGGGCTGCGGAAAATAAATACGTTTACGTTACGGTTTAGAGGCTTGCGAAAGCGGTTGGAGCGAAAGGCGGCGTTCGTGGCGGGCCGAGTTTTGGGCACCGCTGATCTCGGTCATAAATACATCACATCTACGCCCAGAAGGTAGATCTGTATGTAGACGCGTAGATGGTGATGCAGCTATGTCAGCCTGTCTCACACTGTGACTGTTCCCCCAGCAGTGAAAAACACTCCAGGAAACCTCAGCTTGTCCGCCCACACAACCACAGTCCACGTCTCGTCCAAAAACTCAATTTCACCATCTTGGGCATGCTGCTCTCAAAACATTCAGCTTCAAAGAAACTTCTAAGGCTTTCGTTTCTTTTCTAATGCGATTGCCTTCTGTAATTATAGTCTAAAGTCTACGCTGTGAATCAGCTGAAGTTTTAGCGCATATTTTACATCGACTTGTTATTAATCTCCTCAGCCGCTACATTTTTGCTCCTGAATGGTGTGCCCATAGCTGCGTGGAGTATTACGCCCGGCAGGTGCTCATAATAAAATCAGGCAGTAGCTGTGCTGGTGGCTAGTGCTAGTGAAGTGGATGTGATGAGAGAGGGGGTCCCAGTTGGGTCTTACCTGCTGAGATGGTTGTTATTGGGTCCTGAGGCTCCAGTCAGCAGCAGCGCCTGTCCCGTGTGTGTGCTGCACCTGTCCTGTGTTTTTGAAACGGTCCAAGTCTCTCTCGCTCTGCTTGGCAGTCCCAGTGGGCGGGGCTTCCTCTCTCTTTGTGGGGCCCTGAGGCTGTGCTTGTGCACCTGATACGAGTCCAGACCCGAGCCGTACTTACAACTGCCACTTGGCCCACCTGTCCCTGTGTGTGTGTGTGTGAGAGCGAGAGGAGAGAAAGGTGTGTGTGTGTGAGAGGAGAGAAAGGTGTGTGTGTGTGTGTGTGAGAGTGAGAGTAGAGAAAGGTGTGTGTGTGTGTGAGTAAAAGTGGGAGACATAGGTGAGAGGTGTCTGCTTGCAAGTGCCTTTGTGAAAGTGTTGAATGTTTAGCATTTGTTTAGGGTCATTGAGGTGTCATGTGGAGCTATCTGCTTGTAATGGAGGTGTGGTGTGGAGGTGGAGCTATCTTCTGGTAATGGAGGTGTAATATGGAGGTGTGGAGCTGACTTCAGTTGATGGAGGTGTGGTGTGGAGGTGGAGCTGGTTACAGGTGATGAAGGTATAGTGTGGAGAAGTGGAGCTGGTTACAGGTGATGGAGGTGTGGTGTGGAGGTGGGGCTGGTTACTGATGGAGGTGTGGTGTGGAGGTGGGGCTGGTTACAGGTGATGGAGGTGCGGTGTGGAGGTGGGGCTGGTTACTGATGGAGGTGTGGTGTGGAGGTGGGGCTGGTTACTGATGGAGGTGTGGTGTGGAGGTGGGGCTGGTTACAGGTGATGGAGGTGTGGTGTGGAGGTGGGGCTGGTTACAGGTGATGGAGGTGCGGTGTGGAGGTGGGGCTGGTTACAGGTGATGGAGGTGCGGTGTGGAGGTGGGGCTGGTTACTGATGGAGGTGTGGTGTGGAGGTGGGGCTGGTTACTGATGGAGGTGCAGTGTGGAGGTGGGGCTGGTTACTGATGGAGGTGTCTCTCTGCTCCCCCAGTGGTGCCCCTCGTCCTGAAGGCTCTGACGTACGATGAGAAGCGGGGCGCGTGCAGCGTGGGGTCCAACGTGCGGGACGCCGCCTGCTACGTGTGCTGGGCCTTCGCCCGCGCCTACGAGCCGCCCGAGCTCAAGCCCTTCGTCACGCAGATCGCCAGGTAAGGCTCCTCTTCCTCGCGCTCTCCTCTCCCTCAGCAGGCAGCTGCCGCTTGTTATCACCGCTCTTTGTCTGTCGGGATTTGCCGTAACTGGCCAGGACGTCCTGTAGTTAGACAGTCTGGGCCCTGTAGAGTCTATGGGACACCCTGTTGGAGCAGATCCATGGCAGTGCATATCAGGGTACCTGATGGGGAAACAGGTGAGCTCATGTGTTTTGTCAGGGGATGCAATGCTCTGTCACCTCTACTGGAAATGACTCCCTTCTGTTTCACCTTATTTATTTCCTGACACCCACATGCCCCCCAGCCCCATCCATCATGTACGCTCACTTAAACACTGACACACTCTTTCTCTCACACTGATAATGCCCCTGCCCCTGAGGTGGGAGACATTCCCTGGGAGTCTCCTTAAAATCTCTCTCACACCAACAAGAAGGCTATATACAGTCATATATTTTGGTATAAATAGTAGGTGTGCATGTGAGTGCGAGTGAGTGCGTGTGTGTGCGTGAGTGAGTATGCATGTGAGTGTGTGTGCTTGCGCGTGCATGTGTGATTGCTCACGTGTGTGTCTGCGTGCGTGTGTGTGTGTGTGTGTGTGTGTGTGTGTGTGTGTGTGTGTGCATGCATGTGTGTGAGTGTGTGTATCCATCCACAGGTTTCCCATAACACCTCACTGTCTCTCATTCTGTGTGCTGCACTCCCTTAACTCTGACGGACAGGCCTGCAGACTGTAGGTGGGCGTCGCCACACGTCTGTCCGTTAGCCGCTGCAGAGCCCCCTCCCCTGAGCAGAGCGGCTGAGCTGTCGCCCACGGCGACGTGTCGGGTCCTGCCCAGCCCCGGCCCAGAGCCCTGCGTCACGCGGCTGCCAGGTTTCGCCTGCGCTGCTGGGAGTTTCGCTCGCCGCCCGAGCGCTCGGACGGACGTGCGGGGGCCTGCCCCCGTCTCGGCGCTGACAGCACCCCCGTCCCCCCCCCCACCCCAAAAACCAGCACCTCCCGCTGGGAACACCGGCCCGGCCCTTTCTCACGCAGCCCGGGCCCCTCCCACCCCCCTCGAATCTCAACCCAGGAGGCCCCGCCCCCGCTGGGCCTGAATCACTGACACCCACAGGGGTGAGGGGTGGGTTTGATCACCCCCTCCCCCCCATCAGAGAGGGAGCGAGCCCCTGTCCCACATGATGAAGGGCTAATCACACTGCCTATGGGACCAGGACAACAAACGCTTTTTAAAAATGTTTAAACAGATACATGCGTGTGTGTGTGTGTGTGTGTGTGTGTGTGTGTGTGTGTGTGTGTGATACACGCTTGTGTGTGTGTGTGTGTGTGTGATACACGCTTGTGTGTCCGTGTGTGTGTGTGTGTGATACACGCTTGTGTGTGTGTGTGTGTGTGTGATACACGCTTGTGTGTGTGTGTGTGTGTGTGTGATACATGCTGTGTGTGTGTGTGTGTGTGTGTGTGTGATACACGCTTGTGTGTGTGTGTGTGTGTGTGTGTGTGATACATGCTTGTGTGTGTGTGTGTGTGTGTGTGATACACGCTTGTGTGTCCGTGTGTGTGTGTGTGTGTGTGTGATACACGCTTGTGTGTGTGTGTGTGTGTGTGATACACGCTGTGTGTGTGTGTGTGTGTGTGTGTGATACACGCTTGTGTGTCCGTGTGTGTGTGTGTGTGTGTGTGTGATACACGCTTGTGTGTGTGTGTGTGTGTGTGTGTGATACATGCTTGTGTGTGTGTGTGTGTGTGATACACGCTGTGTGTGTGGTGTGTGTGTGTGTGTGTGTGGATACACGCTGTGTGTGTCCGTGTGTGTGTGTGTGTGATACACGCTTGTGTGTGTGTGTGTGTGTGTGATACACGCTTGTGTGTGTGTGTGTGTGTGTGTGTGGTGTGTGTGTGATACACGCTTGTGTGTGTGTGTGTGTGTGTGTGATACACGCTTGTGTGTGTGTGTGTGTGTGTGTGTGTGTGTGTGTGTGATACATGCTTGTGTGTGTGTGTGTGTGTGTGTGTGTGTGTGATACACGCTTGTGTTCGTGTGTGTGTGTGTGTGTGTGATACACGCTTGTGTGTGTGTGTGTGTGTGTGTGATACACGCTTGTGTGTGTGTGTGTGTGTGTGTGTGTGTGTGTGTGTGATACACGCTGTGTGTGTGTGTGTGTGTGTGTGTGTGTGTGTGTGTGTGATACACGCTTGTGTGTGTGGTGTGTGTGTGTGATACAGCTTGTGTGTCCGTGTGTGTGTGGTGTGTGTGTGTGTCACGCTTGTGTGTGTGTGTGTGTGTGTGTGTGATACACGCTTGTGTGTGTGTGTGTGTGTGTGTGTGTGTGTGTGTTGTGATACACGCTTGTGTGTGTGTGTGTGTGTGTGTGTGTGTGTGTGTGTGTGTGTGTGTGTGTGTGTGATACACGCTTGTGTGTATGTCAGGGCTTCCCAGCCCTGTTCCTGGAGATCAGGGTTTCCTTTCGTTTCGCTAAGGCTAAGTCACCAATGCGCTCTGATGACAAGGACCTTTCGATTCCGTTAAAGGACTCTGATCACTGATTCAGACCACGCCGTCGGCGTGTTTTGAGCTTGTCAGTCACGGCGCCCGCACGCTTCTCTCCGCAGCGCCCTCCTCATCACGACCGTGTTCGACCGGAACGTCAACTGCCGAAGAGCGGCCTCCGTGAGTAGCTTCTGCCTGACGTCTGAGCCAGCATGTGCTGAAACGGCCATGATTCTCTAATCCCTTCTTTTCTTTCTCTCCCTCTTTTTATTAGGCAGCCTTCCAGGAGAATGTGGGCAGGCAGGTGAGGGCACAAACGAACACGCTTCACCACCCTCTCACGCACCGAGAATCACTGAATCACTAACTCTCCTACTGCCATGCACCGAGAATCACTGAATCACTAACTCTCCTACTGTCACGCACCGAGAATCACTGAATCACTAACTCTCCTACTGTCACGCACCGAGAATCACTGAATCACTAACTCTCCTACTGTCACGCACCGAGAATCACAGGCACACTAACTCTCCTACTGTCACGCACCGAGAATCACTGAATCACTAACTCTCCTACTGTCACGCACCGAGAATCACTGAATCACTAACTCTCCTACTGTCACGCACCGAGAATCACTGAATCACTAACTCTCCTACTGTCACGCACCGAGAATCACTGAATCACTAACTCTCCTACTGTCACGCACCGAGAATCACTGAATCACTAACTCTCCTACTGTCACGCACCGAGAATCACTGAATCACTAACTCTCCTACTGCCACGCACCGAGAATCACTGAATCACTAACTCTCCTACTGCCCCGCACCGGAATCACTGATCACTAACTCTCCTACTGCCACGCACCGAGAATCACTGAATCACTAACTCTCCTACTGTCACGCACCGAGAATCACTGAATCACTAACTCTCCTACTGTCACGCACCGAGAATCACAGGCACACTAACTCTCCAACTCTTTTTTTTTTCCCACGGAGTTTATTCCATCTTTCTTGGTACCCGTGATAGTTATATTGCATAACAGAGTGTTAGTTATATTGCATAACAGAGTGTTATTGGCAGCGCACTGTTTTGGACTGTGTGTGAGTGTGAATGTGCCGTATTTGAAATGCGTGGGTTGCTGCTTCGTTGTAGAGAGCGCACACGTGCAGTAATGTTGGTTTCTGGCGGGTTCTCTGCAGGGCACCTTTCCACACGGTATCGACATCCTGACTGCTGCTGACTACTTCGCCGTGGGGAACCTGAACAACTGCTACCTGAGCATCAGGTGAGAGGGAGGAGCTTGTGCTACACCCGTTTCTGTTACCTGAGCATCAGGTGAGAGGGAGGAGCTTGTGCTACACCCGTTTCTGTTACCTGAGCATCAGGTGAGAGGGAGGAGCTTGTGCTACACCCGTTTCTGTTACCTGAGCATCAGGTGAGAGGGAGGAGCTTGTGCTACACCCGTTTCTGTTACCTGAGCATCAGGTGAGAGGGAGGAGCTTGTGCTACAACTGTTTCTGTTACCTGAGCATCAGGTGAGAGGGAGGAGCTTGTGCTACACCCGTTTCTGTTACCTGAGGAAATGATTCATTCTCATCCGGTCCTCTAAGAGAGCAGCGTGTTGCCATGGCAGCCTAAAACCTACCCCTCACCCTCCCCTTATTCCTCCCCGCAGCGTGTACATCGCAAGCTTCCCAGAATACACCAGGCCTTTGATCGACCACCTCGTGTCCAGGAAGGTCAATCACTGGCATGGGTAAGGCTCCTCCTCCTGGATCCTTCCATCGTAGGTACCTCCTGAAAGCCAGGTCCTCTTCAGAGTTTCCACCAAAGATTCTCTACAGTGCCTGAACGTGGAACTCCATACTGCTTTTCACGTGAAGAATTCTGACCCCGATGCCCACACCCAGCGTTTGACTACCAGAACTCACCCCCTCCACAAAAAACTTTATAACACACATAATAATTAGATATGACCCATAATAATAGCTACAGCAAGGACCACAATGGAAATAAGTCTTGTGACTTTTTGTGCTATCCTTGATGCTCTTTTAATTGTGCATGCACATTGGTGTTCACAACCGTGCAATTGTCCTTTTAAAATGAATCGTCAAATAAATAAAATAAACTAGAAAAATACAGTGAATAATACAGTTGAGAACGTGAATCAATGAACATCTGTAGAGGATTCAGAGGGATGTTTATAAAAAGTGAGGGCTGTGTTTTTGGCTGCAGGGGAATCCGTGAGCTGGCCACGAAAGCCCTGCATAACCTGACTCCACAAGCTCCTGACTACATGGCCAACACTGGTGAGTGATGTCATCACACATGGCCAACACTGGTGAGTGATGTCATCACACATGGCCAACACTGGTGAATGATGTCATCACACATGGCCAACACTGGTGAGTGATGTCATCACACATGGCCAACACTGGTGAGTGATGTCAGCACTCACTGCCAACACTGAGCGATGTCATCGCACATTGCCAGCAGTGATGAGTGATGTCATTGCACATAGCCTACACTGGTGAGTGATGTCGTCACACATGGCCTACACTGGTAAGTGATATCATCACACATGACCTACACTGGTGAGTGATGTTATCACACATGGCCAACACTAGTGAATGATGTCATCACACATGGCCAACACTAGTGAATGATGTCATCACACATGGCCAACACTGGTGAGAGGTGTCTTCAGAAATGTGGCGAGCAATTGAACAACAGCATTATTTTTCCCACATTCACTTTCAGTTCTACCACAGCTGCTGCCCATGGCAATAGGACTCGACATGCACGGACGACATGGAGCCATTTTGGCTTGTGCGGAGATCACCCACGCTCTGTACAAACTGACCTCTCAGACTGACAGGTAACCACACGCCACGCCCCTCGTAGACCGCCGTGGTATTTCTGAGTCTCAGTGGGGTATTTCTAGTTTAAGCAACGCCTGTGCCCTTGACTGCTCGTTCTGTTACAGGCCAGTCACAGACGTCCTCCCTTCTGACTGTGTGGAGGGGTTAAAGGTCATTCATCAGAAGGTAAGTGTGCGGGAGTGTCTTTTTCCTCATAAAGGTGACCCAGGTGATGAATCCTTGCCTTAAAAATGTGCCTTTCTTTCCCGCCCACAGCTCTTTGACAGACAGCAGTACAGGTGAGACCCACAATGCACTGCACCTGCAACGCACTGCCTTTCACCGTGTGTGGTTCTGTTCCTATGTACACGTGTCTGGCTCATTTCACCCGTGGGTAACGTACAGTAGCTAAGCTCGACAGAGCAATAAATAGCTGTTAGTTCGCATATAAGGCAGTAAACTCAAACTCCCATACATTACAGTACTTGCATGCAGCCCGAGTGACTTTTGCATTATTTCACAGTGTCTGTTTACACAGCCGGATATTTACTGAAGCATTTGAGGTGCACTGCTCAAGCGTACCACTGCTGTGGTCCTACCTGGGAGTCAAACATGCAGGTCCCTAGCCGTTGTACGACACTGCCGCCCATGTTTGTTGATTTTTAAAAAGATTCAGACAGGCAGATGGAATTTCACTTTGTAGTAGAGCTGGCCCCACCCAGCCGCCTGAAGGCTAGTAGTTAGCAGCACAGATGGAAGCCGTTTGATTGGTCGTATTTGTGAGTGATTGCTCGTGTAGTAGAGCTGGCCCCGCCCAGCCGCCTGGAAGCTAGCGGTTAGCAGCACAGATGGAAGCCGTTTGATTGGTCGTGTTTGGGAGTGATTGCTCGTGTAGTAGAGCTGGCCCCGCCCAGCCGCCTGAAGGCTAGCGGTTAGCGGTTAGCAGCTCAGTCTCGTTTGTGAGTGGTTACTCATGAAGGCTCTTTCTCACCCTGCAGGGGCTTTGGTGGAGAGCTGATGAGACCAGCAGGTAACCGTGGTGACCACCGCCCAATTCCATTCCACCAGGAACTGTTACTACAATGAATTGCTAAAATTTCAATAATTGTTCCACTGCAAATAAGTTGAACTAGTGTCTTAACACTGCCCTGTGGGGGTATATATAGTACCTGCGGGTACACAGAAGGGTATGTTTAGCAGTGCTTGTCTGTCTGAAATGTAACTGTGTTCTCTCTCTCTCTCCCCAGTCTGTGCTCTGATAGAGAAGTTGTCCCTGTCCAGGATGCCGTTTAAGGATGACCCAGTTATAAGTAAGTGCAACTTTAGCCTTGTGGCACAGAGGACATTGGTCTCATGTAAGAACAGGCACAAAGTCTGTAACCCTGTGATATGTGTAGGGGAGAGGTGAGTGGGTGGGGTTAGAGTTTGATGATTGGCAGGTCAGTGATGAGGTCATCACTGTGTTTCAGGTGGATGGCAGTGGCTGATTGATGACTGCTTGAAGAGTCTTCATGTGATCTCCAGCTCAGCTAAGCAAAACATTAAGGTATGTACAGACATATACACATACATACACACACACACACACACGCTCTCTCACATGCACACGTACAGACACACCCACATCCACACGCTCTGCTGTAGTCTCTGTGTGTAACGCTGTTCTGTGCCTGCAGGAGGCGGCGGTGTCGGCTCTGGCCGCTCTGTGTCAGGAGTATTACCAGGCCGAGCCGGGCGTGGCTGACCCCCGCATGCAGGGTGAGTCTGGGTCCTGCCGAAAAGCTGCTGCTGACGGAGAGGGCGGGGCGTTAAAGGAAATGGGTCATTTCTGTGTGCTGCTGGGAGATGGGTGCCGCTCGTTCAGTGTCTGTTGCTCTGAATGTGTGTCTGTGTGTGTCTGTGCGTCCGTACAGAGCAGCTGGTGAGTCAGTAGATGGGTGCCGCTCGTTCAGTGTCTGTTGCTCTGAATGTGTGTCTGTGTGTGTCTGTGCGTCCGTACAGAGCAGCTGGTGAGTCAGTAGATGGGTGCCGCTCGTTCAGTGTCTGTTGCCTATGCTGTGTGGCTGGCCGACAGGCAGCTGGTGAGTCAGTAGATGGGTGCGCTGTTCAGTGTCTGTTGCTTGAATGTGTTCGGGGTGTGTCCCAGACTACAAGGCCAGGGCAGGGTTGTGTCGTACAGACAGCTACAGTACATCGCGGCGCTGAGGAGCCCGGAGGCTCTGA